>NC_081413.1:731633996-731933996 GCF_030272615.1 Cryptomeria japonica | reverse complement strand
ATCTCTTTTATATACAAGCGTCATTTTACAATTTTCCAAGTCGGCTTACAATGATAAACAAAATATTACATATCAAAAATCCTGTTGGCCTCTATGCCGGTATACATATTTCCTTCTATGCCAGTGTACATCTTCTGTGTCGGTGCCGGTGTAGATTGATTTTGTTGATGCCAGAGCACTATTTTGTTTGAGTAATGCTTTACCGGTATAATGTCTTGCCGGTGCCATAGGATTGCAAGGTTGCCTGAGTAATGCTTTACCGGTGCCATAGGATTGCAAGGTTGCCATCAATGACAAAACCTTCAATCACACACAATGTCTCATTGGAGTGTCCATATGCCAACAATCTCCCCCTTTGGCATTGATGGCAACACTCATGAGAAATTTCAAAAAGATATCCAAAAATGTGTAGACCAAAAAATGTTACCAAAAATGTGAGAGCTCCCCCTGAGCATGTGATCCCTGTGTTTTGAATTTTCTCATCTACTACTCCCCCTTTGGCATCAATGACAAAGGTTAGTAGATTTTGTAGTTGTACCAATTCACAACCTCAACCTTGTAGTTGGGTAGTTATTATCTGAAGAATATCTCCCAAAATTAAGTTTATGCCATCCATAAACTTCTTGCTCTCCTTTATCTCAGTTTTGTATACTGTACCGGTGAGATGCTGCAAGTGCTCTGCTGGTGTTTTTCTACCCTGTGTTAGTCCCTCTGAGATTTCCTTATGCAGAGATGCTAAATAGTCCAATCTTGGACTTAGTTTAGATCTCAAAAATTTTGCCTTGTTTATTATTTTCTCTTTTTCTCTTTCTAACTTGAGCAATTCTTCCTCAAAATTTGTTATCTTTTCCTCAAAAACTGATAATGTATTGGATGAGTTAACAAAATTATCAGCAAGTTTATTGATCTCTTCCTGTACCTTGTTCATCTTTTTGTCTACATCCGTGGTCAAAAAGTTTATCTTACAGGTGTCTTTGTACAGAGTTTTGTACGCTTTCAATAAATTGCACAGTTCCAGTAGAAGTGTGTCAAATTCCCTATTACACTTCTTTATTCCTTCCTCAAAGAATTTCTGTTTCTCTTTTTCTACACTTTCCTTTACAGTTTCTACCTTTGTTTGCTCAAAATTTCCAGAAATATATTTACAAAGTGTATCCAACTGGCCTAAAGAATCTTTGTTGGCTATATTACAATTGGGAGCTATTGATTTCAAAACTGGAATTGAATCATCTATCGCTTTATAGGCTTGTGAGCTATAATCAGTTATTTTCTTGATAGATTCGAGCAATACCTCTGTTACATTTGATGGTGACCCAATAAAATAAGTGCCGGTGGAAGTGACCATGCTGGTATTGACCTCTAGTAGGTCTGTTTGTGTCTCCATCTCTTTAAGCATAGTTTTTCCTACATCATTTCTTACCGGTGGCATCTGTTCTGGAGCCTTTAGCTCTATTGGTTGCTCTGTTTGTGTTCTAGATTCCATCTTTTTCTCTGAATCTGCTGCCGGTTGCTCTTTGTTTCCTGTTGCCGGTTGCTCTTTGTTATCAGATTTATCTGTGGTATCCTTATCTACCACTTTAATTGTTTGTCGGCAATGTATTAACTCAACTTTATTTGCCGATAATGAAGGATTTTCAACTTCTTTTCTCTAACCGAGGGAATAATAGCAAATGTGTCATTAAATTGCCAAACCCTCAAGATAATTTTCTTCAATTTGATGAAGAACATCCTGCCGGTGGAGCATTGCTCTGTCCTGTCGGTGGAGCATCATATTGTCCTGCCAGTGAAGCATTTGTTGGTTCTACCGGTGGAGGAGTAACCCCAACATTTAGATCACCTTTTCTAATCCATTGCATTGAAAATTCTTGCTTAACCTCTTCAACCTTTTCTTTACCTTTCAAGCTAGTACTTTTGTTATCTACTGGTGTACCTTTACTTCTACAGAATTTAACAATATGACCAATCTTGTTACATGCATAACAAGTTACATTATTTTTCTGAATAGCTTTCCCATAACCTATGTCGGTTTGTGTTCTGCATTTATTTGATAAATGACCAAATCTTCCACAAACATAACATCTTACATTCATTCTGCAATTTTCAGAGTTATGACCAATTTTGTTGCATTTGGTGCATTGACCGGTGGGAGGATTGATGTTCTGATAATTCCTAGATCTACATTCATTTGCCCTATGACCATATTTATTATAGTTAAAGCATTTTCCATTGAATTTGTAAGTATTAGAGGGTCTTACCGGTTTGCTTTGATCCTGGGTATTTATAGTACCGGAGCTTTCTCCAACTTCAAATCCAACTCCAAAAGTGTCACCTTTGGGTTTTTGATTCTTCAATAAGGTACCAAGTTCTTTTGAGCTTTTCTTGATTTTTTCTTTGTGTTGATTTGCAGTTTCCAATTCCCTTTCCAAGATCTCTTTTTGTCTCATTAGTTCATTCAAGTCATTTTGAGTATGCATCAGATCTATCTTCAACATGTCATTTTCATAGCTAAGTCTTGTGTTCTCATTTGCTGCATCACTTAGTCTTTTGGTCAATTCTTCTTCATTCTTCTTTCTGTCCTCAATCTCTTTGCAGAATCTCATAGTCATATCCTGCATTTCATTTTTTGTTGTCATGATCTCTTGTTTCAATTTGCTTATCATATCATTTAGTGATTCCTTTTCATCATTTTCATTTTGCAATTTTTCACAAAGTTCTCTTCTCTTGTTTTTTGTAACAGTAAGATTTTCTTGAAGTGCGTGAATAATGTCCTGAGCTGCTTTTGAATCATCTTCTAATTTGATATTTTTCAACTTCTCTGCATCATAGTCAGTAAGAGCTCCTTCAAGTTGCTTCATCAGATTTTCCATCTTTACTGATGTCAAGATCTTCCTCAAGTTGTTAGGCTTCTGAAAATAAAGGATCAAGCTCTGATACCAATTGTTAGGGTTCCCACAGATACTGAGAGGGGGGGGGGTGAATCAGTATGTGACCGGTAATGAAATTTTCTTAAAACTAAATATGCAGAATATAAAGTAAGAGTATACCTGTATGCAAGAATTAATGCAAATAACAGAATCAAAAGCATCCACATGAAAAGAAAACCATAACAAAAGATGTCTAACAAGGAAACCCGGTGTGGGAAAAACCTCGGTGGGATTTGTGACCCACAATATTCACTTACTGGCCAATAAGAGAATATTACTTACAATAGGGGCCTATACATGCAGGAAGGCCAACTGCCTAGAGCTCATTGCTCATTAAGAAGTCACACTGACTTACAATGAGGATTTACACAAATCCAATATTCTGTACTACTTTACAATAGCATCTTCAATGCCAGATTCAGTACCGATTCTTGCTCTATTCTTTACATATACCCTTGACCTACAATTCGCACATTAGGTCTGCCTTATAATTTTATTTATTGCTTTCTATCCATATCCTACAAATGCCTACAATGATCTCTTTTATATACAAGAGTCATTTTACAATTTGCCAAGTCAGCTTACAATGATAAACAAAATATTACATATCAAAAATCATGTCGGCCTCTATGCCGGTATACATATTTCCTTTTGTGTTGGTGTACATCTTCTGTGCCGGTGCCGGTGTAGATTGATTTTGTTGATGCCAGAGCACTATTTTGTTTGAGTAATGCTTTGTCGGTATAATGTCTTGCTGGTGCCATAGGATTGCAAGGTTGCTTGAGTAATGCTTTGCCGATGCCATAGGATTGCAAGGTTGCCTGAGTAATGCTTTGCCGGTGCCATAGGATTGCAAGGTTGCCATCAATGACAAAACCTTCAATCACACACAATGTCTCATTAGAGTGTCCATATGCCAACACACCAACCCCTTTCTATTTTAGGGCACCAACCCCTGCACCAAGCTCCAACTTGGCGATGTATATTGAAATACAATTTAGATACAATTAAGGCTTCTTGTTGCAAATAAATTTTGCAACTCTTGATCAAATATCTTACTGTCAGTTGACTATCTTTTCTCCTCCACTGAATCTCACACTACCGGTTGTGATATTACTCTCTCTAATTCTTGGCCTCTATTATCTCTCTTTCTCATAGTCTCACAACACACTGTGTCACACTTGGATTTTGTCTTACTCTGACACACCTCACCAGTTTGCTTAATTGTCAAACTACAATTATACCAATAGCCAATTACTGCTGGTTAAACCCTCTCACCGATTTGCTTGCTCACTTACTCTGCAACTTTCTTAGAATAAATTCTATGGCCAAAATTCTTCTATATACTTAATCTCTTTTCTCTCTTTTTCTTCTCTGCAACATTATCTTTCTCTATCTCGAGCTCATATATTTAAAATCATGACTTCCTACCAAGAATGTATTCAAACACTGAGCAGTTAGGGTTTCGTTTACTCGACACAATCTTCATGAGATCTGATCCAGTCTGTCTTGGATCGATCACTTGTACTCTAGGGATGCATTTGTACATGTTTCCCATTATCCAATGCATACTTGCTAAAGATAGCAATCACGTACAAGATTTCCTACCTTGAAATCTGTCGACTCATAAAATGCTCAACTATTTCCTTTTCGAGGTCTTCTTGCAATCAGATTTCCTTTGCACTGATCCAGACACCAACTATTCCTTGATCTTCCTCTATCATCCTTTCTTCCTTGAGCCGCATCAGTTAGTTACAATCCCGTGATTTGTGGTTGTTTCATTAATGTCGACTAGCTGTTTAAACAACCATGTCGATGGAGGCTTCATCAACCTCTACATGTTTTCCACCTCAGCTCCACATGGCATCACAACGGTCAATCGCTTAGCTCACCGGTGCACAGTCGGTTCATACTTGATCATTCAACAAACTCATACTAGTACATCCCTTTACCCATGAGACCTTCTTCTTCTGCTAACCGACAGTGCACACTACACCAGTAACACATCTTCACCTCTGGTGATTTGTGATAACTTTAACATTCTGCCTCTTCATCAAAAATAGGCAGCCAACCTCCAGACCGGTTTATTGCTCTACCGATTGTTACTCAAGATGTTAATATGCACACAGTCTTCATCCCGATTAATGCCTTATCGATAAGCCTTCATTCTATCTGCTTACTCTCATGTGAATTGCCATCATACCGGTCACTCCTTCTTTCTTACCGGTGACCTTGCCAAACCGGTTGACATCAATGACAACTTAATGCCAAAATATGAACAAAACTAGGGTAACCTGAAAGGTTCACCCTGAAAACCACCAACTCGAATATAAGTGAACTGAGGAAATTGGATAAAGTAACTACCATAAATGCCGATGAATTCCATGGCCTCTGTTGTCAACCTCTTATTTGTGTTTCCCTGCAATTCGTAAACCAATCTCCCTACAAAAATGTCACTACATCTCATAAAATTCTTTGCATATCTTTGTTCATGCAGTTGAGGGTAATACTGGTTCATGATACAGTCCATTCCAATCTCGGGTACATGCAAGCATATAAAACAAATATGATGACATAAAGAAACCATTCATTCCTACAAACCTGTTCAGACTCTCATGCAATCTTTCTGCAATTACCTGCCCCCAATCCAGATAGGCGCTCTCATTCAGCATGACTTGGATATAGAAGTATATACAGTCTTCCTATTAGAAGGTATAGGCATTTTATTTTAACCTATTCAATAGAATGATAATGTCCTGCACCTCTGCTATGAAGTGTTCTCTAGTAAGTGGCCTTGGCAACCTAGACCCCCCCTTTTGAATCTTCAGTAACCAATTCTTGGCAATCACACTTTTATAAGCACTCTTCTTCTTAGAAAAGAATGAGTATGATGTGACAATAGTTGAGTCCTCATATGGCTCTTTATGAGGTATACCCATGGCTTCCATTACAGTTTCCCTGTCGATCTGTGCTCTGCATCATACCTATTCATACATTCCAGTACTAACTCTGGGCATGGTGCATCAATGGGAAATGTGGTAGCCTCAATCAAACCACTCTTCACTATTCTCTCTATCATTGAATTCTGAACTGGGTTTTTGGCTCTCTCAAGAAAATTGGAGAGATCCACTAGGGCTAATGAAGTATCTCCCATCTCTGGGAGTGAACTGACCAGGAAAGAAGTGCGGCCTAGTTTTGGCAGAGTAGGCCTCATAATGGCCCCTCTCATTTAAACAAAAAATTATAGAAATACAATGAATTTTATACACAACAAAGGGGAACGAACGACAGCTAACTTCCAGAATAAGAAAATATAGTAGAAGAGAGAATAACTGAAACTAACCTGATCTCACCAGCAAATTCTCGGAAAAATTCTGCGTGCAGATACAATACCTCTAATTTTCTTCGCTCACATTACTACTAAGAAAATTATAAAAATAATTACTAGTTTTCACAACCAAGATAGACAAAATCACACTCAAGACTTAGCTGGTTGTACTTAATTTAGTAAGTTTGTGTGAACTAACGCCTGATTTGACATATAACTGACATGCATTTAATTTTGGGTCACTCCATCACACAACTCACGAATTATCATGATTGCTTGTCATAATTTTTGAAACTAACATTTTGAATTCCTTGGAATATTCTCTTTTCCCGTCGTCGCAGTCACTTTATGATGCATGTATCAACTCTACATAAATCTTCAGTCTTTAAGAATTCAAACGTTGAACTTTGAACTAAGAACCAAGAGGTTCAAAGGTTCAAGTTCAATATTGATAAATAACACAGAGAAACACAAAACATTGCAATCCGACAAGACAAATAACAATTAACGAGCAAAAACATAACCGACGCATGACTGACTTTGAACCTTGAACCTTGAACCTTGAACCAAAAAGGTTCAAGGGCTCAACTTCAATGCAAATTGTAACAAAGCACTCGCCTTACAATAAAACAAAGTCACGAAGAAAATTCCTTAAAGCGCATTTTGAACTTTGAACCTTGAACTTTTAAAAGGTTCAACGACTCAGGTTCAAAGAAAGGAAACATATGACCGAAAGAGGAAAGAAACACCAAAAGGTGACCTCTGAGTTTGAAATTTTAATAAAAATTGGGGGAGGGACTAACACTTGTGTTACCAGATCATGTAGTAGGAAAAGTAACCAGAAAACCCTGGCAAGTTCATAGGTAGTAGACTTAGATTCTGAGGAAGAAATTCAAGAGCAATGGATACTCAGATGCAGGACCAGCCCATCACAGATGTTACAGATAAAGGAAAGGAAATCCTACAACTTGAGGATTTCAGGAATACCATGGATGTTATCACCATTAACCAACAATCACCATTACCAAGGGAAACATCCATCGTTCCTAAGTGGCTGAGTGCCTCACTTACTAAAAAGAGGAATGTAATTCCTATTTCAATCCCAATGGAGGATATGGTTAGCAAATGCCTCGGAAGGACTTCAAAGTCCAAAAGACTCAAAACAAAAACCATGATCGATGTGGATGAATAAATGGGACACTGGTTTGCAAAAGTGGCTAGACCCCTGACAGATAAGGAGGACAAGAATATCATTGAGAAATATTTTATCATTGAAAAGATTGATCTAGGGGCAACTTCTTGGGTTGTTGATGTTAAAAATTTGGAGTCTTTAACCAAAAGGATCCTCACTAGGACTTGGAAAGATGAAAAAGACAAGAACGAGATGAAGCAGATTATAATACAGATGGCTTAGTATATCAATGCTATCCAGAATCTGAATCTCCAGCCTCTTTCCCAAGTTTCTTTATCATTCGATCCAAAATTGCCCATGAACCAGAAGTTACTTGATCAGTTTCAAAGGAGTCAAATGAGTACAGATGTCTTTAGCAAATGGCTTGAATTAATCGCATAGCAGGGAACTGGCTATATTTATGATTTGGTCAAAGTGTTCGAGAATGCAGAGTCTGTTGGGAAAGAGTTAGAAACAAAAATAGTTGCTTGGGAGAAAGAGAAAAGTAAATGGCCTGTTGTGTTGAGGCGGATGAGAGATACTCAGAGATATGGAGTGATGAGCTTCCTCACTGAGAAGCCGGTGCACGGCCTTGATGATAATGTACTCTTCATTTGCAAAGAAAATATTGAGTGGAGAAACTCAATCATTCAGCAAAGGGTATGAGGAATTCCTCAAACTTCTAAAAGAATTGAAGGAATTGACTAACACTATGCAAAAAGACATGAAATGCATAGAACTTCAACTTCTAAAAGAGGACAAGCAAACGCTTGAGGATTCATCAAAGATGATTCAAATTTTCAAATATCGAGTACATCAGATTCAGGAAGCAAAGTCCTTGACAATTGAAGATTTCTCAAAGGTTGCAAGAATTGAATCTATGTTGGTTGTTTGCTTTGATCATCTGGAAATTCATAAGGCTAAGGTCCTACAGGTAAGTAAAAAGAAAGAGGTATGGAAGAAACGAATCCTACATATAGGCCTCCCACATCACCAGCTCATTCTAAACTTCTCTTCAGCTCACCTGGAATGGTAGAACATTCGAAGTACTCCCATATTACAAGACAAACAAGTTGAAGCCACATCATCTGTTGGAGTCTAATCGTGCCTTTGTTGCTTGCGGCTCATGCCGCTTTCCTAGTTTAGTTATTTCTTTTTCAGTTTTAAGAAACTAAACTTCTTTAATTATGGGATAGATTTATTCATTTAACTTCGTTTTTATTTGTAAAAGACTATCATAGCCTAGCGGCTATTTATATGGTTCTGAAAGTCTTTTTAAAGGTCTGAAAATTTTTGATTGAAGGAAACAGACTTAATTTTCTTTTGGATTTTCAGTATAGATATTTCTAGTACTTGAATGAAATGATATTTTGGTACGATCTTCAAATCTGTGTGTTTGGAAGATTAGCAATCTCTGTTGGGATGTATGCTTATGTGCGGAATATGCTGTTTCATTGCCAGTTCTTTCTTAGTCTGTGAATTCATTGATTTTATTTTCTTTAAAAGGTGCTTCATTGTTGTTTAAATGGCTCTGATCCCCCTTGTCCTGTGAGGCATGAGCGAGAATCGATCATCATTTACACTACTTTGAGTATTTTGGGTGGAATAAGTTTTATATTGAATGGATATGTGCAGGAGTAAAGTTTGTGAGCTTTACACTTATTAATAAATATTTTGTAGCTTCCTTTGTGTTGACAAATGAATGTGAAATCCTTTCTCACTTTCTGGTGAAAAGTGTGTTTGTTTTTTAGTAATCTGCATAAAACATTATTGAACATCTTACGAGGAGTTACACTCTTATGCAGAGGGTAAACCTAAACTTGGTTCACCCAATTGTTGGTGTATTCTCTTTTTCATGAAGGGTATGCATGAGTCATTATTTTAAAAACATATAAAAATCAAAGAAAAGTCAAATCTGTTAACCAACACTTCTCAACCAAAGCTTTAAATGATTTAAATTTACTAAATGCTTCTAGTTTTTCTCTCAAAAATGTCACCCACATCATTTTAGAATAGTCATCGGTGAAAATCATGAAATACCTATCACCATAATAACTCTTTGTTCTCATAGGGCCACAAAGATCAGTATGTACCAAATCTAAAATATTCTCATAAATACAATTCTTGCTCTTGAAATAAATGGAGGTCATCTTACCGATTTGACAATCTTTGCATATCACACTATCCGGTTTGATAGTTTGTGGTAATCCTCTTACAACACTTGACTTGCTTATCTTAACCAAATTATCAAAATTAACATAACATCTTTTATGCCATAACCAACTGTCTTCCATTCTTGCAACCAGACTATAATTAATATTACTATTCAAATGGAATAAGTTACCTCTAGTTTGCTTCCCGGTAGCAATCAGTTCACCATTACCTCCAAGAATTCTGCACACTCCACTTTTAAACTCAAGCAAATAACCTTTATCATTGAGATGACCAACACTTAAAAGATTTTTCTTTAGACCATCAACCTAAAACACATCATCAACATTACTCTTCCTATTTAGAGAGATTGAACCTTTACCTTTCACCATGCAAGGAGAGTTATTTCCAAATCTAACAACACCTCCATCGAATTCATTAAGGGTTATGAACTTACTTTTATCTCTGGTCATGTGGTGTAAGTAGCCACTGTCTGTAATCCATTCATCACTATTCTCCATATGAGATACAAGTGCCTTTTCATCTGACAGCTCCTCCTTCACGGCTACAAACACAATTTCTTCATTGTCATCTTCATCTTCAGACTCTTCATCGGTCACACCTTCATCTACTACAACATAACAATGTTTCTTACCCTTTCCTTTGAATCTTCTAAACTTTTCTTTCTTATCAGTGTTAGGGCAGTTAGCAACAATATGACCAATTTTACTACAAGAGAAACACTTCAAAGGTAGCTTTCCTTTATACTTACCAGTGCCTCTTGGAAATCTCTTTGCTAACAGTGCCTCAAGTTCCATCACTTGATCTTCATTGTCTTCATTTCCTTGGTTACTTCCATGACTTGACCTGCACTCATGATTTTGACATATATCTTTTCCTTTTCTAGCAGATGAATCGGTAACAAAATCTTTAAAGGCAGAATCAGTAGATTTTGTCACACTATTGTCAAAACTATTTAACTCAGAAGCTATAAGCTTACCAATCAATTAATCAACAATTACCTTATCCTTTAAAATAGATCTAAGTTCTTGGATTGTAGATACTCTTATAGCATACTGAGGTTGAAGAGTTCTAAGCATTTTAATTACTATAGCATCATCTTCTATTTTACCTCCAACACTCTTTATGTGGCCAACAACTTCTTTGATTCTCTGACCATACTGTGCAATATTTTCTCCTTCAAGCATTATCATGTCATCAAACTTTCCTCTCAAGCTTTCCTCTTTGGCTCTTTGAACATGCTCATCTCCTCCATAGATTGTCTCTAACTTTTCCCAAACCTCACCTGCAGTTTCCAATCCTTGAACATCAATATATTTTAAATCAAATAAAGTACTTACAATATCTTCTAGGGCTTGCATGTTATCTTGTTGCCTCTGAGTTCATCCAGTATAAAGGGAGTAGTGGTAGGAGCAACATATGTTGTTTCAACTTGCTTCCAATATTGTGCACCACTACCTTTGATCTAGATCTTCATTCTGTCTTTCCAGATCTTGTATTTATCCTTGTTGAACTTAGGACCCTCTTTCTTCATCATCTTGTCTTCCTCAAAATATTTTCCTCAAGCAGTTAGGGTTTCTGCACATAGAGGACCAAAGCTCTGATACCAATTGTTAATCCTACGAGGATCTGGTTAATACTGAGAGGGGAGGTGAATCAGTATTAAGACCAATTGAAACTTTAAACCCAAAATAAAACTTATATCAGATCTGAAATAATTTATAAGAATATCTCATATTCTTTAATCAGATATAACAACCTCTTTATCAGATTTGCTTAATATATTAATCAAATCATTTACCACATTAATAAATTCTTTCACCACTTAAGCAATCATATAGATTTGATCATTTACCTACTTATCTTATCAGATCAATCACTTTTCTCTATCAACTCTTATTAGTACTAATAACCTTTGATAAACCTCTGATAAAACATCATAATAGGTGTCTCAAAAATAATGCATGAAATGAAATATAAACAAGAATATCACATGAAAAAACATTCCACACGTGAACACCATAAGTTTTTGATGTGGAAACCCAAATAGGGAAAAACCACGGTGGGAGTTGGCACCCACAAATATTTGTACTCTTTTGAAGTGCGCCCTATTAGGAGCTTACAATACACCCTGTTAGGAGCAGACCCTGTTAGGAGTCACTTGGTTAAGGGATTTGCCTAGCAGCCTAGTTAGGAGCTTGATGATCTATGAGGATCAACCTTGTGAGAGGATTTAACACTCTTTTGAGAGTTGCCATGTTAGGGGAATTAAATGTTTAAGGCCTGTTAGGACCTACCCGTTAAGGGATTTAACCTATTGCAACTACTAGGGAACAACAGTAAGAAAATGATCTGTTACTTGCACTTATCTACTTGCTTGATCAGATCCATTTATACTCAACACTCTGCAACTCTCAGGAAAATATCACACTTCACTTGGATGGCTCAACACATTCTCTAAGACCACCGACATCATAAACATCAACTGTGTCATCCTAAATAGCCATCTCAACTAGGTCGGCCATTAAACCCTAATTACATCTTGAATTTACAATACAAATCATAAGAGATCATTACATATCGATATACAGATCATTACAACAAATTGCAATGCAATATCAACCGTTGGTTGATTGTAACCCATCACGAAAATCCGATTTGTACTCTCAAAACACTCTACTAAGCATTCCATTGATTCCCAAGAAATTCTTCCTAGAATCATGCCAGAACAATAATTAAATCACTCAAGTGAATTTTTTTTGTGTTACCATCTTCATGTAGACTCGTCGTTGATCACTGTCATAACAAAAATCATTACCGGTTTGATGAAATCTTCACCGGTATTAAACCCTACTAAAACCTTAGCAAAACTTCATTAGAAATTTGAAACATGCCTTCCAGTAATCTTCACAAGTTCCAGTTCCAGTCAGATATGCTTTTCCATGATACAAGTTCACATTCCAAACCGCAAAGCACCAATCATCACTGATCGACTGATTCAATCAAAACATCTCTTCTTTACCGGTTAAAGTCCTGTTTCACATACTTCAGTTCTCTGCCAGTAAACTCTGTCTTCGGATAAACCAAATCATTTAGATGACAAAACAAAACATCAGGAACATCAAGAAAATTATTTGACATTAGTTGCCATCAATGGCAACACAAATAACTGATCATGTCATCTAATCGTAAAATCTCAATCTCTTCATCACAAATAAACGTCTATCCTTTACTGGTGCAATCATCCATCTTCAGCTGCATCACCTGATTTGCATCGGTTATGCCAAATGCCAACACAACCAACTCTCTAGCTTGTACATGATAGAAGCAACTTACAAGAGATAAAAAGAATTATTGGTGTGTAATGATAGAGGGTGTGGTACAAAACCTTATGTAGATCCTAAGGTCTCTCTAATTAATTAAGCTAATCTAAAACCTTCTTCTCAACCTCAACCTCCCCTTTCTTATATTAAAAGTCCCTCTAACTGAACCCCTTCTTCCCCTCCCTTAGAATAGGATGAATGAACCTAAAAAGGGTTCATGTTGTCTTATATCTATGCATTGAACCTCCTCTCATCCCTCTCATTCCATGCTTAACTTTTTTTATTAAATCAACTTGATACATCTAATGTTACATCGTATATCATTTGAATACCTTTTCAATAAAATATACTTCCTCTAGATATTATCCTTTTTGGTTTTGTGATGTTATTTCCTTTCTATTATTTAATTTCTTTATACTTTAGCATGCATATTAATGTAGTTTCAAAAGTTTGTAAAAGTAGAAGTAAAATGTAATGACATAAATTGTACACCCTTATAATTTTGCATTATGTTTGTAGGTCATCTTAACATTATTTTGGTGTCTATCTCCCTTTTTTTTTAAGGTCATTTTAGCCTTTGCTTCAGCCGTTTTCTGGAGATGAAACCTTCTAGAAATTAGTGGAACATGTAAATATACTTATGAAATGATATATTCTTGTGATAATTCATCATTCCATAGTTGTTTACAAGTGTTTTTTCCCTACCACCTTTTTATTATATACATGACCACTTTGGAGTGAATTCAAATGGATATTCAACTCCCTCTTCTCCCTCCATTTGACATATTTTTTAATCTATTCTCAATTTATCTCATCCTTCTTGTAACTTTACATTCTATCTTAACCTTCCACTAGTGTTACTAGCATTAATCAACATGCTACTAACATAGTGAAGACACTCCAAAACTCTATTAAGCTTGTGGGAAGTTTATCAACATCTTGCAAGATATCAAGATCTTGCAACATCATTCTTTCCAAATCCATACATTAATTCTTTCCAACATTCCAATTCAGTGGGAATTTATCAGTTTAAAAGCTCAATATTTATTTGTTTTAAAAGCAAGAAGCATCATCTATTATAGAGAAAAATACTACGACAAAATTTGGGTAAAGGCACAAAGATGTGTCACACTTTTATTAAAAAAATGGCCAATGTTGATTCAAAATTTTAAATTGAATCAATAGAAAGTGAAATATATGTTTTGAATTTTGAAATGATGTAAACTAATAAAATGTATATTTTTTGTGTATTTTATGTTTACAATTTTAAAAAAATTTAAAAAATTATTTGAATATACTTTCTTATAAAGTAAACACTATAATTTAGTTGTTGATAATATACTGAAATTGAAGTTACACGAGGCGTCACACTTTATATAGTAAATTTTGCCTTTTTCTCTTCAATTTTTTTGAATATATTGATAACATGAAACTTTAGTGTAAAAATATATTTTTAACTATTTTTTATGTATATATTTTTCAATAAATTTGAAAAGTTGTGTGTACTGAAATATAACTCTTTCCATTTGGCGTCACGTTTTTTCCTTTACAAGATAATCAACCTTATATTTTAGTGTTGATGACCTACTTTCAATAAAAATAAAATATACAAATATACAAATAATTAAAATATTAAAAGATATGTATTTTGTAAAATTCACTTTAGAAGGGTATTTTTACATTTCAAAAAAAAATTATTTATAAGAGTAGGAGTTGTTGAAACATCAAGTTTTTCAAACAAAAAAAAACATTGGTAATTAGACCCAAAGTGGTATAAAATATACATTTAGTAGATGATTCCAATTGGAAAAGTTGTGGCTCTTATATAAGATAGCTATAATTCATCTCTATAGACCATATGTTTGACTAAAATTAATTTTTAGTTAGAATTACTTAAATTCACTTGTGTTGATAAGTTGGCCTGAAACGTGACACAGTTTTGTGCTCTTACAACATTCTATATTATTCTTTTCTCTCTTCCTTATGGAGTCACACGTGCCTTATCTTGCATTTTCTTATTCTCTTTTCTTTGCAATAAATAACTAATGTAATATTATTTTCTATACTAGATGGATCAATTGATATCTTGTTTTCTCACAACCTATAAATATTTTATTTGAAATGTAAAATATAAATGTATACTTGATGAAGGAAAAATTGTGAACTCTTTCAGTTTCTTGTCTTGGAGACTTAACTATTTTTGGTTATTTAATTTTTATTAATTGTACAATAATTCTATTTCATAACTAGATTCTAGTTATAAATCTAATATAAATTTTAACATAGTATTCCTTAGTTTTTTGTTTTATGCCTTATTCTCGTCCTCATCAAAATTTGGCTCTGCAAGGCTATATATTTGTAGCTTTATTTCTTTCCTATTGAATAATCAAAGAAAGCCATTGTAAACTATTTCATTTCTCTTGGATATGTGCTCTATTATCGTATTTTTATTTTAATACCATTTCCACTTATAATTATAATAATACTATTAATTGAATAACAATTTTGGGCTATACATTTTCTTAAAAAAATTAGCAATAATAACATCTTAGAAAAATATTCTTCTACTAAAAGTGTGGTGTCCTATTTCAAGATGGAACATGAATTTATAAATATTAAACAGTGTACGAAAGATGTACAACACCTTTCCAAATGCTACAAGCATTGCATGATTGCTTGGCATGTCTTTTGTATTATCAAAACTATTGGATTATATTTGAGAGACTATCCAGGGACAAAATTATCTCTTTGTAAGCTCTCAAAATTATTTTTTAACTCTATCATTCATTTATTCTAGGTCTAGATTTCAAGGTGGATATCAATCCAAGGTTTACTAATATAGTCAAGGATAGGGAACCCAAAAAGAGTAGCATTTTCCTTGGAAGATCAAAAAACCAAATTTATAACAATCTAATAGGATTTCTAAGAGACCAAGAAACCCGAATTTGAATAATTATATGCAGATCCAATTCTACATTGAAATTGTGCTTACCTAAGCACTGGACAAGGCCATATAAATCATGTTTTTGTATTTATTTTAGAAGACTATTTTGTTTACTCAAATTTAATAGCTTGTGAAAATTTTTGTAGCACTCCAATTTAATACCTAGCGAGGGCCCTCTCATAACCCCCTTATTAAAAAATTATGGAGACTAATCCTGCTTCATCTTGATGGAGCATTTGGAAAGAGAGGAACAATTGGACTTTCTGTAATTTGGAAAACCTTGTCAAGAAGGTTTTTAAATCCTTCTCAAAACTCCTTGCAGATAACCTCTTCGTCACCACTTTCCCTTGCCCATCCTTTCCCCCCTCATTGTTTGATGATGAAATTGCTAAGAATTGGAGTTGCCTGGCTCATATGCCAAATTTTCCAACACTAAAAGGATGCTGAGAAGGAATACTAGATGGTATCCACCTAGGTTGGGGTGGTTTAAGTTGAATTTTGATGGTGCTACAAGACAATCCCTAGGTGAAGCGGCTATGGGATGAGTCATAAGGATGAATATGGGGGAAATGGTGGCAGCGTACTCTGGGAATTTGAAGGGAAATACAAATAACCAAGATGTAGGGATGACCTTTTTTTGGGGGCTCAAAGTTACCCTCTCAATTGAATTGAGGGATTTAATCATTCAAGGTGATTTTAAACTCATAATTTATGTGGTTAAGGGACTAAGCAAGGTTAACTGGTCTATTAAAAAGATAATCAGAGACATCCATAAATTTATCCCAAGGTTGAAGCACTTTAAAATTGGTCATGTTTATAGGGAAGGTAGCATGGTTGTTGATTCTCTTATAGAATTGGGCTTCCAAATTGAAGGATGGAGATGTTGGAGGAGGAGGGATTCCCTCCCAAGCAATGTTTAAATACTCCTATGTGGAGATTCCTTGGTGATGGATTCAAATGGGTAACATTCATCTCTTTAGGAGCAGACTTCTGTAACACCTAACTATATGGGCTGGACACTGCAAGTTTGAATGTCGATGGCAAGAAAATTTGAATAAGGCAATGAGTTGACCTAGGATGATGTGGAATCAGCTGATGTGGATTCATCAATGTGTGTGGAATAATCATGTTGAAAACTGTAGTTCCTTTCTACTAATGTGGCATGGTGTTCTTCATTTGTGTCACATGAGCCTTGTGGTTTGCCATGATATGATACACTAGCATCATTGTAGTGAGATGCGTAGGAGTTGGGGTAATAATGACAAGGTAATCCCTAGGGAAATAAAGGCTATGAATAATAATTTTGTTATCACATCTTATTGCATGTCATGCCACTGGCATGAGAAAAGGATTAAGGAAAGATAAAGTCATTGGTATGACCTTGACAACCCACACAAGATTGGCTCTCACATTTACTGCTGCATTTCTAGGATTGTGTTCACAACTTTTTTCTGTGTCTCTACTTTTTTTGCGAAACCTTCTTACTACTTTCAAAATGGGGGGAGATAGTGTGCATGTTGAGCTAGATAAGCCAGATGAGTTCAATAATATTGAGATTGTGTGACATATTTGTGAGGAGGGAGGGGTTGATGGGTATCTTGAACTTTTGAAGGGGTTTGATGAGGAATTTTCTATGTAATTCGCTACCTCCTAGAACAATACGAGAGTCACGGTGGTAGGTGATTGCGCAAGTGACTGGCCTTTCCATGGAAGGCAAGAAGTTGAAGGGAACTAGTCATGTGGTGAATAGTGAGAGTCTAAATAGGTTCTTCCGTGGGAATGAAGCTCTAGTGAAGATGCAAGGTGGATATGCCAGAGAGGAGGTGCCTGACCATTGGAAAACGATATTCCTAATGATAATGAAGTATTTTACTTTGGAAGGCCACTTTAAAGTTTACTATTTTTATCATATGCCACTTCTAAATCACTTTATGAATCATGATCTTATCTCATTTCCATTTTGCCTATTTCACTATTTGAAACACTTTATTAAAGAGGACCTAGATCCTAAAAACTAGGATAAATAACCTAAAAACTCAGGATAAATAACTTGTGTCCTTGCACCAGGGCTTGATTTATACACTCTATTACTTCCACTTGGCTCTGTGTCCACCTAAGAATATCATAGTTCTGAAATCTCCAACCTCGAGTGCTCCCCTCTTTTAATAGGTACACCTAGTGTTTGGAAGAAATAGTGTATTCGCCAATATGAGGCCACATTCATCACTTTCCCTAAGACACCCTCTGCATTAGTGGTCATTACTAAGCTTGGTGCGTCAAATGACCAAAAGCCATCGACAAGCAAGAAAAAAGGAAAGAATACTAGTCACAGAAAAAAGGAAAGAAAAAGATTACTATTATGGAAAAGTTGAGAAAGGAGGAAGAGGAAGTGAGAGAGAGAAACAACAAGAACAAGGGTAGTCAATGGTCGAATAGGCTAACCTCTCACAGTTCTAGGAAAGGTAAAATACTAAAAATTATTGATTACGGATCGAATGATGAAGAAGAGGAACAAGGGAATGATTATGAGGAAAATGAGGAAGAGGATAATGTGGAAGGTGGTGGGGATGACTTGGATGAGAACCTAGAGAAGTCATTGGAAAATAATTGGGATGAATAGGGGAACACAACTGGGGATGACAAAATGGCGGAGGATGCTAAGGTGACTATTGTGGGTGAAAATTGTACGGGATGTCAAAGAGCCAACAAAGAGCTAAAGGAAATGGGGGAGGAACTACATATGCCTCTGGTTTATGCACAGCTCGTGAACTCCCTTTGTTTGATGCAAGAAAAGGTTCTAAGTGACATGGTAGAAGAGGATGGCATCCACAAGGATTTCTTCATGTTCCTAACCGAGGATTGGAATAATGTCCTGTTGCAAGCGAGTTGTGTTGTCAAGAATTTGAGCCATGTGTTTAGTATTGTAGGGGTTTCTCTTTATGCTAACTATGTCTTTTGGATCCCAGATCCTTTGTTAATTTTTATTAGCTAGTAATCTAGTAGTTACAATATGTTTTTTATTAGTTCATGTTCTAGTTCTAGACTCTATTTTTATTAGCTTACAAATTGTTGTGGATATAACTATTTTGGATTTTTCTGTTGTGGTTCTGTTGATGTTTTTGAACGCCTATGGGTTGTGGATGTTGTAGGGACAAAACTTAATGAATACTAAGAGGGGGGTGAATTAGTATGCCCAAAAACTTAACCTAGTTAAGGGTTTCAGACTTGTCGAAGATATTAGTAATCAACAAGTGAATGATCTAAAAAGTAGCACAAAATGCTTGATTAGATCCTTGGCTGCTCTCTGTTAATGCATTGTAGCATTACTTCAGTCTTCTATCCTTTGCATGTTCAATCTCTATCGCACGATGCTTCTATAACAACTTCACTCTTCAACACACATACACACTTGTTAAAACCCTAGACATGATGTCCTTAAATAGGAAGTTGATTTCATGTCGGTCCAATGAGATTGGATTACAATTTCCTAGGTTCAAAGCATCTAGACACATTTGGTAACACGACATAGAAACAATGCCAAAGTGTCAGTGGATGCTAACTCATCACACTTTACAAGTTTATTAGTTGAATCACTGCATTGGTGTCGGTGGATGATAACTCATCACTCTTTATAATTTTACTGGTTTAACACAGTATACCGATTACCGGTTAACAAACAAAGACTGGTAAACTGGAACATAGTGTTTCGATCAAAAAGATTAACTGCCGCTAGGGGTCCTCCATCCGCTTGAGGTCTTCATGCCGCTTGAGGTCTTCATTCATGCCTTGATCGGTAAGCTCCTTTTGCAAAACACCGATAGTCTTCTACAAATAAAGACTATACATACAATGGCATATAATATCGGTGTGAATAATATAATACATATTACCAGTGGAGAATAACTCATACATAAAATAAGTCTGTGTCCATCAATGACAATCACAACTAAACATGCCAACAACCACCTCAACTAAGTACAAACATTATCAAAATGCCAACAACACCCTCATTATTATGCTTTTAATATAAAAAACGCTCCAATTTACTAATTTAAAATAAATAAATAAATAAAATATTTTGCTCATAATATTTTCAATGTAGTTAGGGTTGGAGGGTCTAAGTAAGGAATATCCAATCAAGTAGTTGTTGGAACTTTTAAATCTAAACCTTATTGACACATAAGAGAAATCAACATAAATAGTATGTAAGGAATAACTTAATAAAATGTATTTAATTTGCATAAGTGTTAAATTACATATTCAAGCTCAAACCTTTCATTACACACCAAAACTTGGTCTCACTTAATGTGTTTCTTCCTTGTTCACTTTATTTGTGTTCGATATTGTTGGTCATTACTGCTGCTAGGATATGTTTTTGTCATTGACGTCAACATATTCGTGTGATTTTCTCTGATGATTGCAAATTGGGAAGATTTTCTGATCCGGTTTGTAGTGTTGGTTTGCTGATCACTGTTTTGCAAAGTCTGGAATATCCTCTGGTATATTCCGGTGTGATCAGTTCTGGTGTTGAGCTTTTGGGATATTACTTAGGATGGTCTTGTGTATCTTCATTTCAGATGGATCATGATTTGGTGCTTTGCAAGTTATCTTTCTTTGTGATAGTTGTTGATTGGTTGTGTTCCTGAGCTTTCAAACGTTGACCGATGAAGATTTGAAAAGTGGTGTTGATGCAACTATTCTAGATGATTCTAACATACTTGATGGTATTTATTAGTCATGTTTTATTTGTTTTGGTGATCCACGTTGATTATTGTGCGATTTTTTGGTGGTTTCTATCAACTGGTGGTGATTTGTATGTTATGCGGTATTTCTAGTGGTGTAGCATGTTGCATTTGATCTTGATGTGATTTCTAGTGGATTTGTGCATTTGGGAATTTGATTTAGGACCATGTTATGCTATGTAAACCATTATATTGGTCTGGTGGTTGATCCTTGTATCGTGTGATGTAATTCAATTGATGGTTTAGCCAACCTTGTTATCAAGGCTGATGAATTGTATATATAGGTGATATAGTCATGTAATTTAGGTGTCGTTGTTGTGTATGCATTATTAGAGAGAGGTTTTTGTGCGAACAAATGATTTATCCTTTGATGTTGAGTTTGTGGTGAGATTGGTGTTGCAGGGCAGACATCTGTGCTTAATCGGAATTGTAATCAGGCATTTGGAGATGTTATTCTTTCAGTTCATTTCTTCTGGATTGTAGTCCAAATCTTATTGTAAGTCAGTGAGACTTCCCTAAGGGTTGTAGCCTTCCAGGCCATTATATTTGAGCAGTGAGCTCTAGGCAGTGTGCCTGAATGCATATGCAATCCGCATTGTAACATTTTCACATACTACTGCAGAGTATCATCCTACTATGGGTAGGTTCCCACCATGGTTTTTCCCTTAACTAAGTTTTCCATGTCAAAATATTGGTGTTGTGTGTTGTGTTGTTAATTTGATAATCTTTCTTATTGTTGCAGTTTATCAAATCGATGTTTTGTGGTTAAGTTTATTATTCCAGTGAAGATTGATTCACCCCCCTCCCTCTTAGTCTTCCCTCTTGGCTGCTACTAACAATTGGTATCAGAGCTAGATCCTCTGGTAGAAGCTTAACCACTTGAGGAGATTTCAGATAGCAACTCAAGGTGTAATATTTAAGAAGGACAGTCTGAGATTTGATGGAAGTAACTATGCTATATGGAAGGACCAGATGGAAGTGCACTTGAAATGTCTTGGTGAAGATTATTGGAAGATTACAAAGAATGTCTATGTTGATCCTCATAATGGACCATCTACTCTTGATGAGGTTAAGGAAGCAAAACACAATATTAGAGCGAAGGAAGCATTTCTTAGTGCCCTAACTAATTCTGAGATGACAAATGTAATGGGACTTTAGACCGCACATGAGATCTAGGTGAAGCTTAAGGTGTTGTATGAAGGTGATAAACAAGTAAAGTTTGCTAAGCTGCAGAGTTTAAAAGGAAAGTATGAGACATTGAAGATGGGAGATGATGAGAACATAGACTCTTTTATGGCTAAGATGAATGACCTTGTCCTTGGTATCAGATGTGCCGATGCAACCATTGAGGAAGACGAAATTATTGCTAAGGTGTTGAGATCTTTGCCTCCTGCCTATAAACATAAGGTTGTTGCTATTGATGAGATCCAGAGTGTTACTACTGTAACAAGAGATATGTTGGTTGGAAATATTGTTGCATTTGAGTTGAGTGAATTTGAAGAATCACATGGAAGTCTGAGACAACATTTAGAGCATCTACATTTGTATCCAGTAAGTAGAAATATGATCATGATGAGTGCATAACATCTAGATACAAAAGAGAGAGAAGAGATATGGAAGAGCAAGAGAGGGAGTTGGATGAACTTGAAGCACTGATTTCCTCGAGATTGCCTAAAGGTGTCGGTAAGTATGATGGAAATTTTCCTTTGAAATGTTTCTCTTGTAACAAGATAGGAAATTTTTCTTCTAGATTCCCAGAGAGAATGGCTAAGTATGACATACATGATAAGTTTGATAAGAATGATAGGAATGACAGATATGACAAGAATGAGAAGTATGACAAGCCTTACAAGCCTAATTGAAAGTATAGGAATCGGAAGAACTGTTATTATGTTGTTGATAAAGGCATTACAGATGAAGAATCTGAAAGAGATGAAGTTGTATTCCTTTCCATTAAGGAAGATGGACATGTACCTGCTGATTCCACTAGTTGTACTATTGAGGAGAAAGCTTTAGCTACTAAAGTTGAAGAGAAATATGAATGGGTGACTGACAGTGGTTTTTCACATCATATGACCAATGATAAAAGCAAATTTGTAAGCATGGAAATATATGATGGTGGAATAGTCATATTTGGAGATGACAAAGACTGTGTGATCCATGGGAGAGGTTCTATTTATTTTGATGGTAAGAATAACACTGATGATGTCTTGTATGTTCAAGGTTTGAAGCATAATCTTTTGAGTGTTGGATAAATGGTTGATAAAGGCTATGATCTACAATTCAAGGATGGTAAATGCAAGATCTTAAATGCCTCTGGTATAGAGATTGCATATGGAACTAAGATTGAAGGTAGCATTTTTCATTTGAATGCTGATGAGAAAAGTTGCTTGATTGCTCAGATTGATGAGAGTTGGTTATGACATAGGAGAATATGTCATGTAAATTTTGATTCAATGATTAAGATCTATTCTACACATGTTTTTAGAGATCTGCCTAAGATTGTTAAGCCTGTTGATCCGGTATGTAAGGAATGTCAATTGGGTAAGCAAACAAGAATTTATTTCTCAAGAAAATAATATACATCTACTGGATTTCTAGATCTTGTGCATACTAACCTATGTGGACCTACAAATGTTATAAGTGTGCAAGGTGATAGATACTTTATGTTGCAAATTGATGATTATTCTAGGATGATGTGGGTTGTCTTTTTTAAGGAGAAATTAGAAGCATTTGATAAATTTAAGATATTCAAAGCAAAGGTTGAGACTGAGTCTAGATTGAAGGTGAAGTGTCTGAGATCTGATAGAGGTGGACAATTATGTTTTGGTGAGTTTAATTCATTCTGTGAGAAGCATGGGATTAGAAGACAATTATCTACTCCTAGAACCCCTCAACAGAATGGAGTCGTTGAGAGGAAGAATATAATTATTTTTGATGTTGCAAGGACTATGATAATTGAAGGGAATGTTCTGAAGATCTATTGGAGAGAAGTTATTAGTATTTTTGTTTACACATTCAACAAAGTTCACATCAAAGGAGATACCAGTAAGACCCCTTATGAGTTTTGGTTTGGTCATGTTCCTACTGTGAGATATTTTAGAGTATTTGGTAGTAAATGTTATATCAAAAGAGATGAGGATATAGGAAATTTTGACGCTAGAAGTTAAGGAGGTATTTTCTTGGGATATTCAACAAAGAGAAAGGCCTATGGATGCTACAATAAGAGACTGAGAAAGTTAGTAGAAAGTGCAAATGTGAAGGTGGATGAGAACCTTGGGAAAGAGATCAGAACATGTGGTTATGATGATGGTCAACATATTGTTTTAGCCCCTATTCAGCCTGAAGAGTCTAAGCAGAATGATTTGATAGAGATTCTGAATCCGAATGTTGTTGGTGAAGGAGTGTGGGAACCTAAAAATCAGAACAATCAGAAGACTCTGAGGTATGTAATATTGAATCACTCTGAAAATCAGATTATTGGTGATAAAATAAAGGTGTGATGACTAGAAGAAGGTTAGCTACTGAAGAAGTATGTTTGATTTCCAAAGTTGAACCTAAAGATGTTGTTGAAGCCTATAAAGATGAAAGTTGGATGATAGCTATGGAAGAAGAACTAGATCAGATTGAAAAAAATAACACTTGGGAACTTGTGCCTAGACCTAAGGATAAGAATGTTATTGGTACTAAATGAGTATTCAAAAATAAATTGAATGAAGCCGATGAAGTTGTCAGAAACAAAGCTAGACTGGTTTGCAAAGGGTATTCATGGCAAGAAGGGATTGATTATGAGGAGACTTTTGCTCTGGTTGCCAAACTTGAAGCTATTAGACCGTTGCTTGCTTATGCTACTTATAAACATTTCAAGGTATATCAGATGGATGTCAAATATGCCTTTTTGAATGGTGATCTTGAGGAAGAAGTTTACATTGAACAACCTGATGGATTTTCATTGTCAGATGATAGAGACGTGGTATGTAAGTTGAAGAAAGCTCTTTATGGACTGAAACAACCTCCTAGAGCCTGGTGTGCTAGACTAGATAAATACGTGTTGACATTGGGGTTTAGTAAAGGTGTTGCTGACAATAATCTATACTTTAAGATAAAAAATGATAACATCCTGATGTTGAAGTCTTTGTTGATGATATAATCTTTGGTAGTGATGATAACTTGAGCATGAAGTTTGTCGGTGATATGCATAAGGAGTTTGAGATGTCTATGATTGGTGAAATAAAAAATTTCTTAGGTTTGTAAATTGCATAGACTAGAAAAGGTATATTCATATCTCAAACTAAGTATGTGAAGGAATTGTTGAAGAAGTTTGGATTAGATGACTCCAAACTGGTTGGAACTCCTATGGTGACTAGTTGTAAATTGTCTAAGAATGATGAATCTCCTAAATCTAATCAGAGTTTGTACAAATCTATGGTTGGTGGACTGTTGTATCTTACTCAGACTAGGCTGGACATTATGCATGTCGTGTGCATGGCTACTAGATATCAAGTTGATCCAAAAGAGATTCATGTCACTGCTATGAAGAGGATATTCAGATACCTGAAGGGAACTGTGGACTATGGATTATGGTATCCTAGGAATGATGATTTCATGTTATGTGCCTATACTAATGTTGATTGGGTTGGTGATGTCGATGACTAGAAGAGCACTACCAGTGGAGCATTCTTTTTGGGTAAGAAGTTGGTGGGCTAGCAAGAAACAAGATTCAATATCCTTATCTACTATTGAAGATGAGTACATTGTTGTTGTTGAAATGTGGCGACTGATCAGCAAAGTACTATACACTCAGCACGTATCCTCACTGAGGTCTGGGGCCAAGCCAGGCCTCAGGCAGGGGTTCGGGGGCAGGAGCCCCCGAGAAAATTTTTTTTGCTATTTTTTCGTTGATGAAAACCGACATTGTAATAAAACCCTAAAAAGGCCAACTTTGTTTGTTGCCCTAAAAACGCATGTTATAAGCGGCTGGGATGCTTAAGGCATTGTAAGGTTGATGTATTGTTTTTGCTGGATAATAAGAAAGATTGGATGACTATGTATGGTGGACGTAACCCATTCTGGGTGAACCACGTTAAATCTCTATGTTATCCGTGTCCTATTTTATTTCTTTATCTTTTGTATTTAAATCTGCATATAATTGTTAGTTCATATTTGCTTCAGATCTACTTGAAACCCTAACAATTGGTATCAAAGCGAGGTTTTATGTAAATTGGCAGGACTTTTAGATTTGAGTGGGAGCAATGGAGGATTCCAAATTCAAAGTCGAAAAGTTTAATGGCCAGAATTATCAGTTATGGAAAATGCAAATGCAGGATTCCCTGTATCAAAAGGATTTGTGGCGGCCATTGGAAGGAAAGGCAAAGAAAGCGACCACAATGTTAGATGAAGAGTGGGACATTTTAGATAGAAAGGCACTGGGATCCATTCGATTGTGCCTTGCGCCATCTGTAGCATTCATTATAATAGAAGCAAAAACGATTGTAGATTTGATGGCAACATTGGCTAAGTTGTATGAGAAACCCTCGGCTTCGAATAAGGTATTTCTTATGAAGCGTTTGTTTAATTTGAAAATGAGTGAGGGAGGATCTGTAGTGGAGCACTTAAATGAATTTAATACAATTACCAGTCAATTGTTTTTGGTAAAATTTACCTTTGCAGAAGAGGTTAGGGCTCTCTTGATTTTATGTTCTTTGCCAGAAAGCTGGAATAGCTTGGTTATGGTTGTAAGTAACTCTGTCTCTAGTAAAAATACTTTGGTATTTGATGATATTGTTGGTGTTATCCTAAGCAAGGAAATGCGAAGGAAAAGCACAGGTGAGACTCCAACATCATCGGGTAGTGTTTTGAATGTGGAGAACAGAGGAAGATCAAAGGAAAGAGGAAAAGGCCCTGGGAATAAGAAGTCACGAGGGAAGTCAAAGAAAGGACACTCTCAATCTAGAGGAAAGAAAGATTGTTGGTACTGTAGAAAGCCTGGTCATCTAAAGAAAGACTGTTGGTCTCGGAAAAACAAAGAAGGAGACAAAAATGAAAATGATAGTAAGGAAGCTAATATTGTAAGTAATACTTTACAAGATGCTTTAATCTTATGTTTGGATAATGTTAATGATTCCTGGGTAATAGATTTTGGGGCTTCATTTCATGCTACACCCCATAGAAAATATTTTCTAGATTATGTTCAAGGTGAACTTGGACAGGTATATTTGGGTAATGATGAGCCCTGTCAAATTGTTGGAAAAGGAAAGATAAAGATCAAGTTGCAGAATGGTAATGACTGGTTTCTGCAGGAGGTAAGACATGTTCCTAATTTAAGAAGAAATTTAATTTCTGCAGGGCAACTAGGTAGTGAAGGTTGCATAGTTACCTTCTCAGATAGTATGTGGAAGGTCACTAAAGGATCATTAGTAGTAGCTAAAGGTGCGAAGGTAGGCACATTATATCTGTGTACTGGTAACACTTACTCTACCTTAGTTGCTACAGATAAAGTTACTGCAGGGACAACAACAATAAATATTGCAAGAACAGATTCGATAATGTGGCACCATAGGCTTGGGCACATGAGTGAGAAAGGGATGAAAACCCTTCACTCCAAAAATCTATTGCCAAGACTAAAGAAGATTGATTTAGAGTTATGTGAAAACTGTGTTTATGGTAAATAGAAAAGAGTCAGATTTCTCAAGGTTGGGAAAGAGAAGAAGAGTGAGAAGTTAGAGCTTGTACATTCAGATGTATAGGGACCGGCTCAGGTATCATCTCTTGGTGGCTCTTGTTATTATGTTATTTTTATTGATAACTCAACCAGAAAAACATGGGTATATTTCTTAAAACAAAAATCAGATGTTTTTGAAACTTTTAAGAAATGTAAAGCTTTGGTTGAGAATGAGATAGGAAAAAAGTTGAAGTGTCTCAGATCGGATAATGGAGGTGAGTATTGCAGCAAAGCATTTGAAGATTACTACTCCTTAAATGGGATTCGAAAGCAGAAGACAGTTCCAGGAACTCCACAGGAAAATGGTGTGTCAAAGAGAATGAATAGGACTATCATGGAACGCGTGAGGAGCATGAGATTGCATGCTAGATTGCCCTTACATTTTTGGGCAGATGATGTACATACTACTGTCTATTTGATAAATAGAGGACCTTCAACCCCTTTGGATGGTGGTATTCCAGAGGAGGCATGGACTGGTAAAAAGGTAAATTATTCTTTTCTAAAAACTTTTGGTTGCGAAGCTTTTGTCCATGTTGATAAAGAAAACAGAACCAAGCTTGATGCTAAATCTCAGAAATGTACCTTCATTGGATATGGGATAGATGAATATGGCTATCGGTTATGGGATTTTGAAAATAAGAAAATAATTAGAAGTAGAGATGTTATATTCAATGAGAAGGTTATGTATAAAGAACAGATGCAGGAAAAGAAGCATGAATATGTGGTGTTGGATGAGATTGCTGAAAATGAAATACCACAGGTACCTGATGCTCAGCAACAACAGATTGTCCCACAAACTCCTGCAAGTGTTATACATTCTACGAGGACAAGTAGACCCCCTGAAAGATTTTCTCCTTCTTTGTATTCTATTTTATTAACAGATTCTGGTGAACCAGAAGAATATGAAGAAGCAATGCAGGTAGATGCCAAACAACAGTGGGAGCTAGGCATGAAAGAGGAGATGGACTCCTTGATGAAAAATAAGACTTGGGACTTAGTCTCTTTACCTACAGAAAAAAGAGCCTTGCCTAAAAAATGGGTTTATCGGCTGAAGGAGGAGGAAGGAGGTCAGAAAAGATATAAGGCCAGACTTGTGGTAAAAGGTTTTGCACAGAAAAAGGGTATAGATTATGATGAAATATTTTCTCCAGTTGTAAAAATGACTTCAATTAGAACTGTACTTAGTCTTGTGGCTGCAGATGATTTACATCTTGAACAATTAGATGTCAAAATAGCTTTTCTCCATGGAGATTTGGAGGAAGAAATTTACATGTTTCAACCACAGGGATATGAGGTCAAAGGTAAGGAGAACTTGGTGTGCAGGTTGAAGAAAAGTCTGTATGGCCTAAAGCAAGCACCCCGACAATGGTATTTAAAATTTGATAGTTTCATGGCTAAACACGGTTATCATAGATGTCATTTTGATCATTGCGTATATTTAAAGAGATTTGATAATGGCAATTATATTATCCTGTTGCTTTATGTTGATGACATGCTTGTTGTTGGGTCTAACATGCAACATATAAATGATCTTAAACAGAAATTAGCCAGGTCATTTGCTATGAAGGATTTGGGTGCAGCTAAGCAAATTTTCGGTATGAGGATTACACGAGACAGGAAAAATAGAACCTTGAATTTTTCCCAAAGTGAGTACATAAAGAAGGTGTTGAAAAAATTTAACATGCAGGATGCAAAAGAAGTTAGTACACCTTTGGCTAGTCATTTCAAATAGACTAAGGAGATGTGCCCAAAGGCACAGGAAGAGGTTAATAAAATGTCTAACATCCCGTATTCATCAATTGTTGGCAGTCTGATGTATACAATGGTATGCACAAGGCCAGATATTACACATGCAGTGGGAGTTGTGAGCAGGTTTATGAGTAATCCGGTTATGGAACATTGGAATGTTGTGAAATGGATTCTTCGGTATTTGAAAGGAACTACTACGAAGGCATTATGTTTCAAAGGATCTAATGCTGCTCTAAGTGGATTTGTTGACTCTGATCTGGCGGGTGATATTGATTCACGGAGGAGTACTACAGGGTATGTTTTTACTATAAGGGGAACTGCAGTCAGTTGGATTTCTAGGCTGCAAAAGGTTGTTGCACTTTCAACCACTGAAGCTGAGTATGTTGCTGCTACAAAAGCCAGCAAGGAGATGATTTGGTTGCAATGTTTTCTGGAGGAATTGGGTCAGACACAAGAGGATAGCCCATTGTATACTGATAGCCAGAGTGTCATTCATCTTGCGAAGAACTCTGCTTTTCATTCAAGGACAAAGCACATTCAGCTCAGGTACCACTTCATCCGGATTGTTTTGGAGGAGGGTCAGTTACGGCTTGAGAAGATTCACACAAGTGAGAATCCGGTCGATATGTTCACGAAAGCAGTTCCACAAGAGAAGCTAATTTCTTCATCAGCTTCTGTTGGTCTTCTTGATTGATAATTGTGGTTTTTATACTAGTCGAGTCCTAGTGTTTTATCCAGCGGATGTTGCATTTACAGTGGTGTCGTATAGTATCAGTCTCCAAGTGGGAGATTGTTTAGTGTGGAGCCTGATCAATCTCCAAGTGGGAGATTGTTGAAATGTGGTGACTGATCAGCAAAGTACTGTACACTCAGCACCTATCCTCGTGGGGGTCCGGGGCTGGGCCGGGCCCCGGGCAGGGGTTCGAGGGTGGTAGCCCCCAAGAAAAGTGGGGGTTCGGGGGCGGCAGCCCCCAAGAAATTTTTTTTTGCCATTTTTTCGTTGATGAAAACTGACATTGTAATAAAACCCTAAAAAGGCCGACTTTGTTTGTTGCCCAAAAAATGCATGTTATAAGCGGCTAGGATGCTTAAGGCATTGTAAGGTTGATGTACTGTTTTTGCTGGATAATAAGAAAGATTGGACGACTATGTATGGTGGACGTAACCCATTCTGGGTGAACCACGTTAAATCTTTGTGTTATCTGTGTCCTGTTTTATTTCTTTATCTTTTGTATTTAAATCTGCATATAATAGTTAGTTCATATTTGCTTCGGATTTGCTTGAAACCCTAACAGTTGCTGCTAGTAATTGCACTCAGGTAGTTTGGATGAAGCAAATGTTGAAGGATGTCAGAGTTATTTATGATTATCCTACTGTTATATACTATGATAATTTCAATGATATCAGCATGTCAAATAATCCAGTGCAACATTCAAAGGATAAACATGTGTCAATCAAATATCATTACTTGAGAGAGCAAGTTAGTGAAGAAAAGGTGAAGTTGGAGTATGTATCTACAAAGGAACAAATTGCTGATATTTTCACTAAGTCTTTGCCTACAGATACATTTGTCTATTTGAGAGACAAGTTAGGGGTATCCACCTCTCCTGATGAGAACTAGATGCATTAATTTGTATCAATCCAATGGATTTTAGAGCCTTATCTTCTTATTTGGATTGGTGAGTTGGTGTTGCTCCTCTAGTGGAGTAGTTTGTTGTTCTGGTTATATAGTTCCGGGGGAGAGCTATTCATGTTTATGTCTTTGGGGAGAGAGTTTTTTTTTCTATTATGTGAGCTTTGGCATCGATATCAAAGGGGGAGAGAGATCATGTGGAAAACTTCATTCTAAGTCTTGATCTTAGGGGGAGTTTGCTGGAGATATCTTCTTTTCTTTGCATTGATTGTTTTTCACATTCATATGTTGCCATCAATGTCAAAGGGGGAGATTGTTGGATATTGTTGATCATTGTTGCTACTAGGATATGTTGTTGTCATTGATGTCAACATATTCCTATGATTTTCTCCGGTGATTGCAGATTGGGAAGAATTTCTGATCCAGTTTGTAGTGTTGGTTTGTTGATCACTGTTTTGCAGAGTCTGGCATATCCTCTAATATATTCTGATGTGATCAGATTTGGTGTTGAGATTTTGGGATATTGCTTAGGATGGTCTTGTATATCTTCATTTACAGATGGATCATGATTTGGTGCTCCGCAAGTATCTTTCTTCATGACAGTTGTTGATTGATTGTGTTCCTGAGCTTTCAAACATTGACCGATGAAGATTTAAAAAGTGGTTTTGGTGCAGCTATTTTGGATTATTCTAGTGTGATTGATGGTATTTCTTAGTCATGTCCTATTTTCTTTGGCAATATGCATTGATCGTTGTGCTAGTTTTGGTGGTTTCTATCAACTGGTGATGATTTGCATGTTATGCGATATTTCTGGTGGTGTAGCATATTGCAATTGATCTTGGTGTGATTTCCGGTGGATTTGTATGTTAGGGAAATTGATTTAGGACCATGTTATGCTATGTAAAACATTATATTGGTTCGACATTTGATCCTTGTATCGTGTGATGTAATTTTATAATTAAGGGTTGAGGGTTTAGCCGTCCTTGTTATCAAGGTTCATGAATTGTATTTATAGGTAATATAGTCATGTAATTTAGGTTTCGATGTTGTGCCTGTATTATCAAAGAGAGGTTTGTGTACGAACAAGTGATTTATCCTTTGTTGTTGAGTTTGTGGTGAGATTGGTGTTGTAGGGAAGACATCCGTGCTTAACCGAAACTGTAATTGGGCATTTGGGGATGCCATTATTTCAGTTCATTTCTTTCGGATTGTAGTTTGAATCTTATTGTAAGTCAGTGAGACTTCCCTGAGGGTTGTAGCCTTTCGAGCCATTATATTTGAGTAGTGATCTCTAGGCAGTGTTCCTTAATGCATGTGCATTCCCCATTGTAACATTTTCACATACTATTGTAGAGTATCATCTTACTGTGGGTAGGTTCCCACCATTATTTTTCCCTTAACTAGGTTTTCCACGTCAAAATCTTGGTGGTGTGTGTTGTGTTGTTAATTTTCTTATCTATCTTATTGTTGCAGTTTATCAAATCTGTGTTTTGTGGTTAAGTTTGTTATTCTAGTAAGGGCTGGTTCACCCCCCCTCTCAGTCTTCCCTCTTGGTTGTTGATAACACTTTGTCAATGTATCTTTATGTAGCTTCTTCTCATAGGTCTAATATTCTTTGTGAAGATAATCTTCAATCTATTGATTGTGTGTCACTAGCTCTCTCTCTCTCTCTCTCTCTCTCTCTCTCTCTCTCTCTCTCTCTCTATGAGACATATATAGAAGGTGTTGAAATTAAGTTTTGGGATTGGTAGCATGACACACACCAATAACTTAATATGATAAGGATCCACAAACCCAAAATCAAATATGTTCCTCTTTAGCCAACATTAGAATTTGTTGTATCATCTAAGTGTAGTGTGTAAGTTCAATAGTAATATGCAACATCACCTTTTCTAATATGCTTCAAGAAAGAAGTATTTGAATTTAATACAATTTCATATGCAACCCCTCTCTAGACCAAAAATGAAGAAAACAACATTAAATATTAGCATAGGTCTTAGATAATTATTGCATCATTTTCAAAAATTACCATATATAGTAAATAAATAAGCACATGATCCAACTAACTCTTTGGATGAAATAAATACACATAATAAATATAAATACAAGTAAATATAATCTTTTTTTTTTAGATATATGGTAGAATCTACGAATCTTTGTGGTGTCACTAGCAGTTAGATGGTGCTTGTGATTATAGATACGAAGCTATGAACTTTGTGAAAAATGAATGCAATAACACACACTGCCACAAATTGATTCACATTACTATAACTACTCTAGGAAAATGATTTAAAAACAAGATGTTAAATAAAAAAAAATTTGTTTGATGCAAGATTTGGTCTTGCACCTTGAATGATATTGCATCTTTATTTTTTTTAAATTAATGACTATTTAAAAACACCAAACATGTACAAAATTGTTGACTTTTATCATCATGAAATAATAAGATCACATTATAATTATTCGGAGACTATTTCATGCATCTTCCCTTATAAAAATAATATTTTTTTAAAGCTAAATCCCTACAAAGCCACACAAGACCAAATCCAAAATGTAAACGAATAATTACATAGAAAATAGATAGTCGTATTGTAAATCTAGGTCCAACAATGATTCTAAACTTTTCCTTTAGGTTTTAGGTATACAAAAGACATACCTAATTCCTTATTCCACCTTCAACATACAATAAAATGATCTAGAATCTAACTTTCATAAATTCCCTTTATCTCTTTTTATTAATATCTTCAATAGGGTGTCAAAAATGAGAAGAATTTCGAGAAGGAATTTCTAAGAAATATCCAGAGAAAAAGTAGACAAAAATGTAGGAGAGAAAGTAGATCCCTCATCAATGTGGCATATAAAGATCAAGTGAAAATGGAATTCTAGAAACTAAGTCTTGAATGGTGTCATCCTCTAAGAGATGTTAAAGTTGACATGAAACACTAAAACAAGACTAAAGAAATCTATGCAAAATCATAATTGAATCACAACTTTTCCTTGTAATGGGCACACCAACTGGGAATAAGGATGACACAACTCTGTAAAATCCTCTTTCTAAAAGTTTGAATTGTTATTCAATAATTTATATGATAAGTTGAGTCAATCACATATATTTGAGGCAGCATTTTGAGAAGAAAAATGGTTTGAATTTAAATGTTCTTATCAACATCTAAGAAGTCAAAATTTAGAACCAACAATTAAAAATAGAAATAATTTTTTTATTTGATTTGATTGCTTAATTTCCCAAATGCACCTGTATCATTTATTAAATTGATATTCACTTACAAAACTCAAAATAACATATATGACTATCTTTTATAAAGATAGACTATATTTATTGAATTAGAAACAACTACCTAATGTTCTAATATAAAGGTCCAATAAAGACAAGTCATCTATACCATCTATCAAAATCAAATCTACATCAACTCTAAACTTAAATACTATTATTTATTTATATAAATTTCTTACTAAAACAATTATGATAGTTTTTGTTTTTTGTTTTTCTCCCCATACCAAACATCATTCAACGAAGTAGGAAATAAGCTAAAAATTTAAAAATAAAAAAAATGACTTGTACACATTGAAATTTCTCCATCGCCTTGAAAACATGTCCTCCAAACATAAGTCCAAAGTTGTTAGTGCATGGCATGATCTTTTTTAGAAAAATGTGTCTACCAACACCTTTACATATAATATAATAATAATAATAAAGAAAAACATTCAATGATGAAAACTGGACTTTATTAGTTTTCAATATAAAATTTGAATGAAAAGAAGTTTTTGACTTGGCTTTGTGGAGCACAAAGAAAAACCAACACCAACATTTTCTACTACACTTTTTAACTTTTTCTTTGCTAGTGCACATTATGTTATAATTGTTCACACATAGTAAGTTTTACTATGGGAGCAAACCAACAAATTTAAATTCTCATCCATTCTTTTTGTCTTCTACTTTTTACTACAGCCAAAAATACCCCACTAATTGCAGTAAATAATGTACTACACATGGCCCTAAAGTCTTTGTTTGAAAATAATTTTCAAACCTCTTCCAATTCAATTTCACTTACTTCTATGTTCAATTTTACTTGTCTTTGATCAATTACGTGACCACAACAATGATGATTTATTTCTATTCAATTCATCTATATTCCTCCTTTTCCTATTGATTTGTCAACTAAAGTATTTCAATAGTTCATTTTCATTACTTTTCAATATTTTATATTTTATTGATTTTATATGGGTATTGTCATTTTATTTTATTTTATTTATTTATTTAAGGAAATTCAAACTTGTGAGCATGGTAGTTCAATAAGGGCATGAAGCTTACAAACACATTAGTTTAGCGAGGGTCTTCACAAAGTAGTTTTAGTAACCTGATACAAAGGCATGAGTCTATAGGTTGAAACCTCTTCGGCTAAGAGTCCAGGAGTGAGGGGTATCCATTCTGCCAAATTCGCTCGGGGCACAATCTTGGCCTCATCTCTAATGTTGTCGGAGTCTTGCACTCAACAAGATTTGATCTATAGTGAGCTCATTTAGAACTATTCAACTTTACTAACAGACCAAAGACCCATTATTTTTATTGTTGTATATGTTCGTTCAATTATATTTTTAATGAAATGAGTCAACTTAAAATTGTGATATATATATATAAAATAATAATTCAATTATTTTTCAAATTCTGTTAAAAAAATTTAAACAAACTTAAATTCATATAAATATTTCATTTTAAAAAATTGACATTAAAGAAAAAAATAATGTGTAAGTTATAGTCCATAAGTGAATATTAAAAAATTGACATCAACTCATTGCTAATATAAAGAGAAAATAATGTGTAAGTTATAGTGCATAAGTGGGTGTGAATAGACATTTATACTTACTAATTCAAGAGAGAGGATTAATAAAATATAATGTGGATGGAAGTTTCAAAATGGAGATGAATGGTGTGGGGGTAAATAGCTATCATTGTCCTTCCCATATATTAACTAACATTATATTCCATATCATAATATTGTATTGGTCAACCTAGATGATATTAGTAATGTATAAGTAAAGAGACAAGAAGAAGAAACAAGATGCAATTAAATATGATGTTATGCACATGTATCATTCGTACCTATGAATAATCTTGGATCAATCAAAGAAAACACAAATAAAGAAGAAACCATGATTGTTGATTAAAATTATGTGTAGCTATTTAAGTTTCATGTTTATGATGTTTACCACTAATAGATAGTTGATGTGTAATGCAAACTAGGTTCAAATAAGTGGCAAACTACCAAATAAAGTTGTCTTTAGAATATTATTTTTTAAAATATCAAGACTAGATGATACTAATCAAAATAGAAGAAAATAATGATTTCAAGGAGATGCTATGAGTAACCACCATATAGAGCTAACAATAATTGTGATTCAGAGATTAATTCTTCATATGGAAAGCACAAATAAGAATGATTCCATTATTCATCTTCGTTTGCAAGGTCTGAATTTCTAGTAAGTTGTGAATTGATTAGGAATTATATCTTGGTAGAGACATGTTTCACTTTAGAAATGATTTTTTTTTAAATTATTATTTAAAAACAAATAGATGTTATAAATTGTTTAAAATGTTTCTTTTTAAGGATGATTATTTAATTAAGCATGATAAGATATAGTTATTAATTTGTCTATTATTATGAAGTAAGAGTTAAATGTTATGATTCTATGGTTGCATATGTGTATTATTAAAGGGTGGGTGCAAAGAGTCACATTTTTATTTGTACACAACACATCATCTTAAATAATAATTCTAAATAGACAAGGGATGAAATTGCTAAGTGGTTAGGGAGAAGCTACTAGTTGGCAGTGGATCACAATCATCTGGCTTTATTTAGATATCGACAAAGTACATGTTATCAAGAAAAATCTCTCAATGAGTATCAACACCATCTTCATTTTCTTCATCAATAGAGGTATAAGTGTCATGAATAAGAAAAATGGCTAAAGTAAGATATGAAAATATTTTATAGTCTAACCATCCAAAGGCCCCATAGTCACGAAGCTTAAAGGAGGTCAAAGGGATCTAGGATGGTTGAGACCAACCATGAGCAATTTGGTTGTTGGGTCTTCTTTGAGGGGGTTGGGAAGCATGCGAATGAGTAATGACCACCATGAACATTATAACTATAAACACATAGACATCCATGGCGAGGTAAGTGACACCTAATAGAGGGCAAGGTCAATGACAATTTAGCAACCATCTAGGGGTTATTACCCTAATGATAAAAAACCACCTATAAATGAGCCACTTCAAGTGCAACTTTATCTTCTTGCACTTGAATCTACTTGAGAGTTTTGAAATAAATCATAGCATTAGCATTAAATAAGAAGTGAATATCAATAGAAATAAAGAAAATAATGAAATTAATGCCTTTGTGAATGATAAAAAAGAGTTTTCATCTTAAAAATATGTCAAATATAGGTGAAAAAAGGGAATTTTGGGTTAATCTCCCAAAAGAATTGTAAGACAAGAAAAATATTCAAGCCTAAAAAGTATAAATAACTATGAATCTTATTCCAAGCAACCCAAACCCTAGGAAAAAACTATAATATGTACTTAAGGTCTCTTGATGTGTACAAAATGTATGTAATAAATATTAACAACACCCAAGTGAGTTAACTTGATACTGATTGCAAGACCTTGGTAATAATACTCTAGGAAGAAAAAAATAGCAAGTTTAGGCTCAAGGATAGCTAATTGAATAGTCTAACATTGTGATGTGAAGGGCCCATAATATAATATAAGTTAACCATACATGATTCAGTTTTGAATTCGTATGAATGTGAGGAGAAATTCAAGTATATCCCTAAGATAGTTTTTGGTTATTAAATGACACAAATATAATTGCTAATATTCCCACTAAGGTTTGAATCTCCTTGCATCGATTTTGTGGATCATATTGGGAGGAATAAACTTAAAAATATTTCGGAAAGACTCAAAATCCTAATTCTAAGGTTTGTACTTCAATTTGGTCTTTAGCTAAGTTAAAAGCCTCTTAGTAGCCTTAGATAAAAGATGAAGCAAGTTATTGGTTCCTCTATGATACAATTTTAATGCACACACATGATTTGATCATAGTAATAAACAATGAGATACTACCAAATAGAATATCGATTAATGAAAATATCCTTGTCAAAGTCATTTTCATCCTACAAAATCCATGGCTTGATGGATCCCTAAGCTATCCATATGCTTTAGATGATAAATGTGTAGTCTAATGGGTGATCTCGCATAGTGTGTTCAACTTTTTTGCCTAAGTGGAACATTTAAAACCAAAAATTTTAGTATATTTTATTTTGTATCAAATTATAAGAAATAAATGGTAAATTTTTAATGATAATATCAGCTAATGAGTTAGAAATTTTCTATGTAAATTCAAGATTTCCTTGGATCATAGTATAACAATGGACTTCCATGTATCATAGGTATGGATATTGATGGATTTGATGAATATTATTTTATATCATCAAATACCTTTTGACAATCCATAGTATTACATTCAAACTTTACATCTTTCTTGAATTCTTTAATGAATAGTAATATTGTATACTCAAGTTGTGCAACAAATCATCTAATAGTTTGTATCTTACCTTAGAGGTTGTGAAGTTGTGAAAGGTTTTTAGTGGTGGCATGTTGATAATATCATCAATCTTTTTGGCATTAGCCTCAAGGCCTTGCCAATCTACTTCTATATAAATAATCATCGTGGGAATCCCTTATTGTCTTGACTCTAAAAATGTGTTTCGTAGGATTTAGTATAATATGTTGCTTTTTAAGAGATTCAAACACCTTTTTTAAATCCTAGATGTGATGTATTTCCTAGATTTTTCCAAAATGTTATCCACATAATCAAGTATAAAATGTCATGCATGAGATCATGGAAGATTAATGTTAGAACCATTTGATAGGTAGCTCAATCATTTTTCAATCCAACGGGCGTGATGACACTGCAAAACATTCCCCACATGGTGTGGTAAGAGAATTTTTGTATTGGACTTCAATGGTGTATCATTTTTTAGGGTTTGTAAGAATTTAAATCTATCTTGAGAATGCATCCATAAAACATAAAAAATATCATGCCTAGTGGTGGAATATACAATCAAGTCAATCTTAGGAATGGTTAACCATCCTTGGCTAATGAATTGTTAAGGTCGATAAGAGCTAATATGCACACATGACTATCAAGTTTTATAATGGGTACCATATTGGATATATGTGATGAATTGAACCCACTTCTTTCATCTTCTCAAGTTCTTCTTTGATCATTAAGGTGACTTTTAAGTATATTTTTTTAACATTAGAAAAAATCAACCTTTGTAGGTGTACAAAATCAAGTTGGTATTAATAAATTAACCTAATTAATAGGATTATCATCTTATAATATATCAATATTATGGATAATAATGTCTATAGAAATGTTCGGTATGTCTTGATATGACCTTGCAAATACATCACCAAAATCTTTGAATAAAGTGATCATATTATGTTGTTTGTCAATGTTCAAGAAAGCACCCACTTTTGTATTTTATTTGTCTTTTACCTCTATCCCAACATCTAATGTACCACTAATATTAACATTGTTGTGGTCTTCTATGAGTGCTCAAGTAGAATATGAATAAACCTAAAAATGTTCAAGAAGCTTCTATCATGGTGAAAAGTGGTTAGACTTTATAAACTCCAAAATATTCCACCAATAAATTTTGTTAAACATAATCCTCATAGCCTTCAAAATATTTACCCTGCAAAATTCTTCAATAATTTTCTATACAAATTAGTGTTCAAATGAATTTCTTCAAATACCAAGATATAATTATTCGTTGCACAAACATATACTAAGTCAGCTCCCAATGACTATGAGGGAAGGGCGAGAGTTGGCAAATTGAGAATTAAAAGTTTTAATTTTGAGTCAAAATCATGTCATTGGATTGTTCATGCACATTGCAAAAATGATCTGAAATGGGAACCCTGAGGCCTTAATATTCGATACAAATACATAAATATTGATCAATAAATGATGGAAATGTATATAAATAGAATATATATAATTAAATTATAAAAAAATATGAAAACAATTGAAAAAGATATTAATAAACGTCAAAAGAAAAAAACAAACTTAACACAAACATTCATCAGATTTTATTACATAATCATTATTAAAACATTCCTTCAAAATAAACTCAAAATTAAATAGGAATGATTTAAATCCTAAAACCTAGAATGGAGGGTAAGCATTACTTATAGGTTGTAGAACAAATTACTAATCACTCCCCCATCTTCTACATTATTTGACTTCACAATATAAAAATCTATCAATTTATGGTATCAAATTGCCCAAACAAAGGCAAAAGTCAAATTACATAGGGAGTCTATTTAGTTAGGGTAGAATGAGAAGTTACCCTATGGTGTAAGTGTTGTTAGTCAAGCTGTATGGTGATGTGACAGCCAACATCTGTTAGGTGGACCCCACGAAAGGAACCCATTTAACGACATTATTCTTGCTATTGTTCATAAAGTCAAGTTCTATTTCAGTGCACTAGGAAAAAGGCAACCACTAAAAGATAATATAGTAAATGTTTTTCAAATATATAGTTAGAAATGGGCACGTCATTTTCAGTTAGCCGGATTCCACGCAATGCTATTCTTATAAATAAATAGGGACTAAATTTCTCCACTTGGGAGACCATGTAAAAATTTGAAGTGTTAGTGTTATTTTTATTTTTTTATATCAAAATTATTCTCTTTGTCAAGTGTATATCATATAAAGTTTAATGAATTTTATTTTTATTTTTTGTATGTACATCAGTTTAATGAGATTTTATTAAGGTTTAAAATTTTTGTTTGAGTTATTAAAGTTTATTTATAAAAAAAAAAAAAAAAAAATCTTATTTCAATTATTTTTGGTCTATTTTTCTTAATTTTAAAATTTAAAATTTGGTTTTGGCTTGTATATATTTTTAAAAATGTATTCATAGTATTAGACTTGTGTGAATATTGTTGATATTGTTGTCATTGATGTCAAACCAGTTATCTGGTTTGGACCAGACAATATATGTAGCCTGGATTGGTTTGGATATCTGCCTAGGTGTTGTATGCAGTCAATATGTGCAGATCTTTTGTTATGGGTAGATGTTTTTGTTATGGATAGACATTATGATGCAGAATGATGGAGGTAATATAATGTGGTAATCTCTGGAAGATCCTTGTTCCAGAATTTTGAGTTCTCATTGATCCTGGTATTAGTCATGTGTCCTAGTATTAGTTGTTTTGACCATATCAGTAGTGTATATGGTGAAAATGGATAACAATAATAACAATATTGAAAGGCTAAATGAATTCAACCACAAAACCCTAGCCTAACAACAACAAAGATCCACCATAACATATGAAGATTACCTAAGACAATGCAAATCAAACGAAATCACAAATATTATACCATCACATGTCCAATAGGGTTTGAATCTCCATTGATCTTGCTTGATATATTTGCTCTCAGATTTTATGTGCACAAGAGTTCAACAAAGAACGGAATGTGGTTGCAAGTAGGCTCGTAGTGTAGTCCAGTCTTTAAGATCTTTCATTAGGGTTTGATAATGAAAGAAGCATCTCCTTATATAGAAGACACTATATGAAATGGAGGGATAAGATTGAGAGGTGTAAAAGGAGGTCGGCTATGATTAGAGGGTAGGTAAAAGAAATAATAAAATAATGAAAGGGGTAGGTAGTGTATGAATTAAGAGATGAATGACATGTGTCATGGGTAGAAAAGGTTAATGAATTAATTAAATAAATAAAGATTTATTTAATTAATAGAAGAAGTGGGATAATCAAATAAATAAAAATATTTATTTAATTTAGGACAAGGATAATTTAAATAAATAAATAAATTTATTTAAATGAGAAATAAGGCTAGAAGAGGATAAATGAATTAATTAAATAAATAAAGATTTATTTAATTAATAGAAGAATTGAGCTTAGATAATTAAATAAATAAAATAAAATATTTATTTAATTAGACTGGACAATTTTGGGTGTCTACATTTTGCCCCTCTTTGAGACAATGCGACTTGTCGCGTTGTTTCAAAGAAGATAATATGAACTAATATAGAGTTGCCCCAGGATGGGAATGATATGCCCCCTCGAGAGATTGGATGAAAAATGTCTGAAAAGATTGCAGACAATCTCTCGATAAGAAAGAAAGGCTAGAATGGACTGATCAGATAAAGTGACAGAGTCACGGGATAAAGAATACTGACCCGGGAAACGAAGGCGAGGGCTAGGGTAGGCTATAAGATAGACCACGGGGGAAAATACATCCTCATTGTCATCTACACATCCACGAGAGCAGATTGTAGAGCGAAAATAGAGCAGCAGCAGTCAGCAGCGATGGCCTTCATTCATAGATTCGACCGCGTTCGCCGATTTCAGAGGCCAGCAGAGGCAGGAGAGCTGGTAAGTACCACCAAACCTCCTCGTGCTTTGACGCATTTAATTTTGTCATTAATGCATGCTAGATAGGGTAATAAATGCGCTTAGATTAGGGTCCAAAAAATGTCCAAAAAGGTCCAGGCATGTCTGTGCTCGCGAGGCGCGTCTGTGTCTGTGTCAGTGTCAGGCGCGTCTGCGTTTGAACCCACGTCTATGTCAAATGCGGTCGTGTTTGCGTTGGTCAGTCGCGTCTGTGCCAAGAAGGCACGTCTGTGTCGCCCAGGCGCGTCTGTGCAGAGCATAGGCACATCTATGTCAATCAGGCGCGTCTGTGTTTTTCAGGTGCGTCTGTGCAGTCTGTAAGCGCGTTTATGTCAGGTAAGCGCGTTTTGTGTTAAGATTTGGTCTTCTAGGTCAAATTAGCAGTTCTGTGATGAACATACACTGTCGATTGGATAAGCTGCTGAGAGGATACACTAAAGCAGGTCCTCTAGGAAGACTAGGATAGATCAAGGCACTTTGTGATGAACAATGAGTACCAAGATAGAGTACTTTGTGATGAACAGGGAGTACTAGAGTATGAGCAGCACTTTGTGATGAACAGGGAGTGCAAATGTGAGTAACACTTTGTGATGAACAGTGAGTGTCACACATGTAGTACTTTGTGATGAACAAGGAGTACCACTAGGATAAATAGCAACACTTTGTGATGAATAGTGAGTGTCACTAAGATAGAAGCAACACTTTGTGATGAACAGTGAGTGTCACTAGGATAGAATGTCATATGCATTTAGATAAAAAGTAGCATTTTGTGATAAACAGTGAATGCCACTATGATTGACATGAGTGATTTGCTTAACTGCAGGAGTATTTGTCAATGCTGGAGTCACGGGAGAGATTCTCGTCTACTCAGAAGTTGTGACCTGAGTTGTCATTCGAGGACAAAGCTGCCATTGAGGAGATAGGATTGAGACATGTTCTATATGTACTTGAGTTTCAGGCGAACATGGGATTGTTGACTGCGCTGGCGGAGAGATGGCACTCCAAGACCTGTACGTTTCATTTGCCGATGGGTGAGATGACAGTCACCCTTGAGGATGTATATAGGATACTGAGGATACCGATCGATGGGAGGTGATCCCATACGATTGAGATGGAGACAGGGAGGCCCTGAGATGAGTATTCCAGGACCTAGGACTGGAGATGAGGGCAGGACATGTGGCGTGGGATACTATGACAGCCACAAGATTAGCATTACCAGTAGTGGTAGGGGGAGTGATCAGTGGGTTCCTATGTCCGGATAGGGTGACATGGGGGTTGGCTGTGGGCTGGGGAGGAGCACTGGAGACACTGGTGACACAGCACACCAGATATGCCTGGGGACCGTGTGTGCTGGCACACTTGTATTATGAGCTACATCAGTTTGTGTATCATGCATCTGTAGGATTGGGCTGCGGAGTGACATTGCTGCAGGTATGGGCCTATGAGCATCTGCCAATTACCCGATCGATACACTTCAGGGGCAAGGGTCATGGACGCAGTTTTGTTCATTTGTATGATATGATCACGTCGCAGCCACAGATTGGCAACGAGTGATAGATGATCTCGACATGGTCATATGGAGACCATACCTGGGCTGCGAGCAGTGGGAGGATGATGCAGTTGAGCTTCCCTACACCTTCTGGAGCAGGTATTTGATTGGGTGAACGCCCTATGTGCTGGAGAGGCAGCTAGTGGACAGGGTTGGTCGACAGTTTGGCAGGATTCAGAGGATGCCACGGGGCTCAGGCATGTATGCACGGACAGTCAAAGATCAGGCACAGTTTGGGCCCTTGTTGTCATATGATCAGGCAATGACACAGCTGGTAGAGATGATGCCCCTACCCTGGGACATGTGGCCAGAGATTGAGGACGCCGGCATGGATGCTGAGTACATAACATACTGGGCAGAGCATCCCTTCCCACGCTTGACGGATCTGGGAGAGCCATTGGATGGAGATGGGGGTGGTGATGATGATGATGATGGAGGTGATGGGGGCAGAGGCCAACGGAGGAGGAGGAGGAGGGGAGCAGTTGGAGAGAGGAGGGTTGCACCTTGGAGGGAGTGTGGTGAGGAGAGGCAGGCTCGGGTGGTGAGGGGTCGCGGTGGATTACTACTACAGGTGCCAGCAGCATAGGGTCCTAGACAAGTACAGGGACAGGGACAGAGACCAGCACAGGGATAGGTACCAGTACAGGTACAGGTACAGGGGCAGGCACCCGTACAGGGGGAGCCACAGGCAGAGGCGGAGGGGGCTAACCCAGTGGAGGATGAGTTGCTAGAGCTGAGGGAGATCTACCAGGGCCAAGCAGATGAGATCCAGGAGCTGGAGAGGGAGAGGGATCGACTCAGGGGGAGGCTTAGAGATACTGAGCGGGAGCGGGATCAAGCTATTCAGTGCTATACAGAGGCTGAGATAGCACTGAGGGTGAGGAGACAGGCAGCGGAGGACACAGGGGTAGGGTATGCTTATGTCCTGCGGGCAGGGGAGGAGATTGCCTACTGGCGAGATCTCTACTATGGTGCAGTGCCAGCAGATCAGCGAGTGAGGAGCTTCCATAGACTATCGTGTATAGCGACAGCTACGGGAGGGAGCAGGAGGAGACAAGCATTGAGTGGTGGGGTTATGGGTCCTCCACCACCACCAGATAGAGGAGACAGGCGGGATGATCCTCGGGCGGGTCCTTCAGGGGCTCAGATTCCATCAAAGCCAGGCGGCTCCGAGGGAGGGAGTTCATCATAGCCATAGAGGGCTCCCTATGTATCAGTTTTGTACCATTTTTGTATTGTAGACACCTGCGGGTGCTTTTTGTAGCCATATGATTTTGACATCATTATATCATGACACTTGTGATTATATATATGAGATGATTCATTTTTTTGCGGTAGCTATATGCATGTGTACCTATGTGATGTATGTTTCTATGTGATGCTTATGATATGGATGCAAATATGTATATGAGGAAATGCAATGTTTTTGCTCTTTTATGTTTTAGATGTGTATGTCAATGCAATTGTAAATGTATGTAATGCAAATGAATATGATAATGCAAATGATTATTGTGCTAACAGGTGTTGTGTGCAGGATGTGATGCAGTTGTGATATATATATGTATGTATGGAATGCTTATCTGTGGTAATGCATGTGCAACTACATGAAATGCAAATATTTTTGGTGTGTCATTATACTCAGTCATGTGATAGCAGGCTACGCGGACTCGAGAAGGACGATGGAAGTCAATCAAGAAAGGGGGATGGAAGACAGAAGATAAGAAAGTGAAAGAGCTTCTTGTGCATTATCATCATTGAGCTTTATTATGGAAAAATAGGTTATGACAATCGAGGCATATGTTCGACCCAGAAAGTCATTGTACCTATTTGCATGGAGATAAGACAGTCACAAACAAGGAATGCCCCAGTTCATACTAGACTCACAATGTCCTCATATCTTTGCACAAGTCATAGCATTACTAAGAGACAATCCACAGACAGCAAATAGAAATAGGTGACAATACCCCATCCTCGCCTTTCTAGTCAAAGACATCCTGGAGATAGAATCTCTAGTTAAAGACATCCCGGAAAAGCTAAAAGACATGTCACCAAAAAAGATGAAATCAAAAGAAAACCAAGACTCGACACCAACATCCACTGTAGTCCTCAAGTTTAGTGTCTCTTGTCACTTGTATAAGTCTTATTTGATTGTGGTCACAATGTTTACTTTCACAGAAATGATAGATAGCACTAAACCATAATGTAGTCTAAGTCTGTTAAAAGATTTGATTTGTTGAAGCCCATTGTTGCTGCTGTGTTTTATCTGAAACTGACTGAATCCATGAAACTGATACTTTATTGCAGACAAGATGAAACTTTATTGTGGATCTGTGATGCAAATGTCGCTTTATTGCGGATTGTGCGCAAATAGACTGAAGAAACTGGAAGAAACTGTACTCCTCGAAACATGTGATGTTCTCAGTTCCACACCCATCACTAGACATAGGATTTGCCTTAGCCACCGATAGGATCTGATTTATTATGGATGGAAAGGGATGAAAAGGGAGGTTTATTATGAATGGCTAACCAATCTTGGGGATAGATCAATAACAAGCCATGATGGGAATGGGTAAGTTTATTATGTATGGATAGGTTGTGAGTGTGTGCAAAGTGAAGGATGAAAGTGAATCCTAAAGGAGGGAGGAGCAATATCTCTACATATGGCACTGGTGACCCAGTTTTCACCATGGTACTTGCCCAGGGCACCACCGAAGTGGTTTTCACCGTTGGACGAAATTATATCTCTTTACTTTTTTGATTTTTCAATGTTTTTTGTGTCACAAGGCGCCTGTTTGCCAGGTTTTCACCAAGTAACGATTTTTATGTTTTATAAAAAAAACATTTGTATTTTTGAAATTTTTGATTTTTTTTTTTTTTTGTATTTTTGAAATTAGGATATTCCGAAGAGCTATGTGTAAAACCTGCGAAGGTGCATGTTGTTGATAGGATCCTCCAAAGGTTCACCTTCTGTAGTTGAGAGCTGATATGCACCGGATCCATATGCTGCTGTAATAATGTAGGGACCAATCCAGTTTGGTTCAAACTTGCCCTTCTTCTCTCTGTCTTGTTGATTTTTAGGATTTTCTCTAAGAACCAAGTCACCTACCTCAAATGTGCAAGGCTTGACCTTGTGATTGTAGCTGCGACTCATTCATTGTTGGTAAGCCTTGAGATGACTAAAAGCAATTTGTCTTCATTCATTCAGTAGTTCCAACTCTTGTAAGCAAGAGACCCTATAGTCTTCATCACTAATGATGTTTAGCAAAGAAACCCGTAAAGAGGGTAGCTTGACCTCAATAGGCAAGATGGCTTCATTACCATAGACAAGTGAATAGGGTGTAGCTCCTATAGGTGTGCGGACACTTGTGCGGTAGGCCTAAAGTGCAGGATTAAGTTGGATATGCCAATTACGACCAGCATCATCGACTGTCTTCTTAAGGATTTTAAGGATTGTTTTATTAGACGCCTCAACTTGGCCATTACCTTGGGGGTAATATGGTGTGGAGAAATGATGGGAAATATGGAAGTAGTCACAGAGTTCATGAACATCCCGATTTTTGAAGGGAGGCCCGTTATCAGTGATAATGGAAACAAGAATACTGTATCGGCAAATGATATAGTTAAGGATGAATGTAGCAATCTGTTTTCTAGTAACTTGTGTGAGAGGCACGACTTCAATCCATTTTGTAAAATACTCTATGGCAGTGATAATGAATTTATGACCATTGGAAGGAGGGTGAATCTTACCTATGAGATCGAGTCCCCACTGACAAAAAGGCCAAGGAGATGCAAGTGGTTGAAGTTCTTGTGCTAGCGCATGTATGAGGTCTCCATGAATTTGACATTGCTTACATTTCTTGACAAACTGATATGAGTCTTTTTCCATATTGGGCTAGTAATATCCAGTCCTGATGAGTTTCTTGGCCAAGGTAGGACCACTAGCATGCGGACCACATATCCCTTCATGCACTTCCCGTAACGCAATCTGAGCTTCGTCGCTTTCTAAACATCTAAGAAGAGTGCCATCTAGACCTCGTCGGTATAGGATATCAGCTAAAATGACATATCGAGAGGATTGGCGAATGAAAGTGCGACGTTGGTTATTTGATAGATCAGGAGGTAAAGTATTGTCACATAGGTATGTGAAAATGGAACCATATAACTGGGATTTGGGATTGACAACACATATCGTCTCAGTAGGCATGATCTCATATGAAGGGACCAAAAGGTTATCCACCAAGAACTCATAGCGGGTCTTGTTTAGAGGTAGATCGATCAATGAAGCAATTGTAGCCATGGCATCTACGGCACGATTCTGCTCTCTTGGTACCTACTCAAAGTCTATCTTTGTGAAGTGTTGTTTCAGATCATCCACCATTTGTTTATAAGGCATTAATTTTTCATCTTTTGTTTGGTAATCATCAGTTGCTTGACGGATGACAAGTTGGGAGTCCCCAAAAACATGAAGTTCTTGGATCTTCCATTGAACTGCAATTCGTAATCATGTTGTTAATGCCTCATATTCCACTATATTGTTAGTGCAAGGAAATGATAAGCGGTATGATTTTGGTATAGAATCTCCTTGAGGAGTTATAAAGGGATGCCAGCTCCTGCCCCATGCTGTGTGTATGAGCCATCGAAGTACAGTTGCCATGGCTTTGCATGTGACATTGTTAAAATGGATTCATCTAGAAATTCTGAACTTAAAGGAACATCATCTATCATGGGAGCATCTGCTAATTGATCTACAATGGCTTGTCCTTTTATTGCTTTTCTGTCCACATACTCGATGTCGAATTCACTCAGGATCATTACCCATTTGGCTAGTCGCCCAGTAAGTGTTGCTTTATGGAGAAGGTATTTCAATGGGTCTATCCTTGCAACTAACTTAGTCTTATGAGTGAGCATGTAATGTCATAATTTCTGCGAAGCAAAGACCATAGTGAGACATGCATGCTCAATTGGTGTGTAGTTTAGCTCGTATCCTACCAATGTGCGACTGATATAATATATTGCTTTTTCCTTGCCTTCAGCAATTTGTTGTGCTAAGAGTGCCCCCAGTGCTGTTGGAGTAGCTGATATGTATAGTAACAGAGGCTGATCTGGAACTGGTGGCATCAAAACTGGTGGGTTTAGAAGATAATCTTTGAGCGTCTGGAAAACCTGTTGACAATTATCATCCCATTTAAATTTGATGTTTTTATGTAGCAGGTGCTGAAAAGGATTACACTTATCAGCCAGTTGTGCTATGAATCTTCGGATGGACTGGAGTCTACCTTGTAAGGATCGAAGTTGACTGATATTTCTTGGTGGTTGCATTTCCAAGATGGCCTTGACTTTTGCTGGATCAGCTTCAATTCCCCTTTTGGATACAATGAATCCTAGGAGCTTCCCGTAAGTTACTCCAAAGACACATTTCTTGGGGTTTAATCTTACTTTGTATTTTTCCAACCGATCAAAGATGACTGAAAGTATGTCCAAATGTGTATTTCTGTCTATTGATTTGCCCAAGAGGTCATCAACATAATCTTCCATGGTTACGTGCATGAGATCATAAAAGATAGTAGTCATGGCTCTTTGATATGTCGCACCTGCATTCTTTAGCCCGAAAGGCATGACATTCCAGCAGAAAGGTTCCCCACGGACAAGTAAATGATGTTTTGTGTTGATCCTCGGGTGTGATCCTTATTTGATTATAACCAGAGAATCCATCCATCAATGATAACATTTCATGACCTACTATGAGATCAACAATCAAGTCAATATTTGGTAATGGGAAGTCATCCTTTGGACAAGCTTTGTTGATGTCTCTGAAATCTATGCAAATTCTGATGCTGCGATCTAGTTTACTGACAGACACTAAGTTGGAGATCCATTCGAGATAATCGATTGGACGTATGAATCCAACATCCAATAGCTTCTCAAGTTCTGCTTTGACTAGTAATGCCACTTGTGGATGCATTTTTCTTAATTTCTGTTTTATTGGTTTTGCCCCCGGTTTGACTGTCAAATGATGCATTACCAAATCCGGATCCAATCCAGGCATATCAGCGTATGACCAGGCGAAGTTGATTTGTCGCTCTTTGAAGAAACTTATGAATTTTGACCTTTCAGACTCTGTCAATGATTGAGCTAGGAATATGTTGTGTGGAACCTCTTCTGTACCAATGTTTGTTTTGATAGTCTCCTCTACCAACATGGATGACTTTTCCTCATATGATGCTGGGAGAATGTCGAGCCTTCCATCTTCGGGTGCCTCGAAGAGGTTTTCACCCTTAGATACGTCCTTTCTTTTTACTTTTTTGGGGTCAGACAGTGCCACAGTGTGGTTTTCGCCATAAGACCCTTGATTTGTTCTTATTTTCACATTTTTGGGACTGGAAGGTCCGACACCCTCACCAAAATATGCCACGCTATTGAGTTCTATAGTGTATCCCGCTTTATGGTCTCCAGGGGGAAGATCGTCTCGTATGCCCAGATAGTCAATAAAAGCTTCATCGTTTTGGAATGTGTCAAACTGTGTAGGTCCCTCATGATCCCAGTCAATGAGTTGGTGGTGAACAAGGGGAAGGTCGTTAATGTCTTCGAAGTCAGCGGGGCTAAGAGTGAAGATGCAGTTATATTTGGGTATGTCAAGGTAATTATCAAGGTCATCGATGGCACTCTCCTCATCAGTCTCGATCGCAAGCGAATCCAAATTATCATTACTAGTAGCGTACTCTGGGACAGGTGTTCTCATCCTATGTGATTTCAACCTAGAACCTTGAGACAAGGACTGTGTGGAATCCTCATGGGTTGTTTCTTGACCAACTCTGAACTTGTTATAAAATTCCTCTTCTTCTGTGGGTTCATCTGGCTCTCTAAATATCTCAGTGAGCTCGTAGTCACTAGAAGACTTATCTGAACCCCATTCCCATTCGTTAGAATCTGTGGAATAGCGATCCTCTTGTTGCATTCTGGTGGCTTTGATTTGTAAGGCTTCTTCTGTCCTTTGGGTGTGGACCTTGGAAGTTAAGAAACCAAGTCCTTTCAAGCGTTCCTTCTTAAAAGTCAGTTCAGGTTGTAAAGGCTCAATGATGCCTTCCTTTCGTAACCCCAGAGGGCTTTTTCCATCATACCCGAATTTTTGTAGAATTTTGAAGCCTTTGCCATATTTCTCACATGGTAGATTGATGTGGTCTTGTTTTTTCTCTTCATTGTCTCTGAAAAGCATTTGGTATAAATCTTCCTCTTCTAGTTCACCCCATCTTTGAAAGGTAGTAGGGTCCCATTTGAGCATCATGATGGACACTTGCTTGTTAGGATGTGGTCTTCCATATTCTTTTGGAGAACTCATGACTTGTCGTAAGTACATGGTCTGATTGAAAGTATATTCCCCCATGCCTTTGTCCTGAAACTTGCCTTTAAGCTCACCTTGTTTTGATGTCAAAGGTTTTAATGACTCAGGATCAATGTATGCCGACAAAGGAACAGCCTCATGATTACTGGGAATGATGGTCTTAGTCTTTGATTTCAGGTTATTGCAGTATATGAATGGATTAGGGTCACCGTTAACTGTTACTTCCACTCCATTATGAGGAAACTTAATGCATTGGTGATATGTGGATGGGACTGCCCTCATTTCATGAATCCAAGGACGTCCTAGCAATATGTTATAAGTGAGATTTAAGTCCAGGACATGACAAACCACATCCTTTGTAACTGGCCCAACTCTGAGAGGTAAGATGACTGTGCCCTTGGATGAACGCTCTTCGTCATCATATGCTTTAATGGTGATTTTGTTTGTAGAATTCACAGCTTTATCAGAATATCCCAATTGTGTAATAGTGCTTAATGTGCAAATGTTTAGACCTACTCCTCCATCTATCAGGACTCTTTTTATTCGATGTTTGTGTATGAAGGCTTCAATGTGTAATGGTGCATTATGTGGCTGACTTACGGAAGCGTCATCGGCTTCTGTGAAAGTAAGTGAATGTGGAATGGAAAGGTATCCTACCATGGCTTGAAACTGGTCCACGTTCAGATCAGTAGGAACAATAGTATCTCTCAAGATTTTGTCAAGAATGGCTTTATGTGCGGAAGATATGCGTAATAGCTCAAGGATGGAGATGAGCATGGGTGTCTTCCCTAACTGTTCTACAAGGTCATATTCAGGTTTGGTTGATGAAGAAGCAGTGTTTTTAGTTGGAGCACCTTGCAAAGTGATTTTACCTCGGCGGGTTGTAACATTGCATTCAGAGGTAGGTTCAGAAGAAGATCCAACACCTTTTAGGACACTCTTGGGTCTTCGAGTAGAATTCTCAGACGCTTTGTCCTTGATGATAATGGTAGAGACATAATTGTCCATCGAGATGTGATTGATAGTTGAATCATAGTTGTAAGATGCTCTGGTATAGTTGGTTTGGTCATCTGTGACTTTAGCTTTTCCTTTGTCATGTTTTGGGAATGGTTCCTTAAACATCTCATGTTCTTGATTAGACGAATGTCCCTCAAACTCAATGTCACCTCTATCAATGAGATCTTGTATGATGTTCTTCAGTCGATGACAATTTCCTGTCTTATGACCTTTGCTCTTATGTAATTCACAATACTCATCATCATTCCACCAATTTGGTTTAACCTTTGGTTCATATGGAGAAAAATCTGGAATAGTGATTACCTTGTTTGCCACAAGCTTCTTGAAAACTGACTCAAGTGGTTCTCCCAATGGAGTGTACTTCCTTCATGTTCTGGAAGTTGTTTGAGTATTCACTTGATTATTTGTAGAACTTGATCCTGAAAAGATGAATTTGGTCGCATTGTGTTGGCGTCAACAACACCATCATTGACTGTGTTCTTGTTTTTATTCCAAAATCTTGGCTTGTCTTTTCCTTTAAAGTCATCTTTGTTTTCCTTGAATATCTTAATGACTCCTTGTTCAATTAGGACCTTTTCTGTTGCTAAGCCTTTTTCAATAACGTCCTTGAAGGTGGAAAAACAAGCTTTCCTTAAGTCATAGCCAATGTCTTTGTTAACATTTTGTGTGAACATCTCTACCATTTGTTTTTGTGGAATTTCACAAGAGCATCTGCTGGCTAGATTTCTCCATCTTTGTAAAAATGATGCAAAAGACTCTCCCTCTTTTTGCTTGGTGTTGCACAAAGTAGTGACTGATATGTCTGTCTCTATATTGTAGGAGAAATGTTGGATAAATGCCTCTGCTAAGTCACCCTATGACTTAGTACCAGGTGGAAGTTGAGAGAACCATTCCATAGCTTGATCACCTAAGCTGTGTGGGAATAATCTCATCAAATATGTCTCTTCTGCTGCTATCTCAATGCAAGCTATGAAAAACTATCTTATGTGTGCCTTAGGATCCCCTTTTCCTCTATACTTATCAAATTTAGGCGTCACAAAGTGTGTAGGAAAAGGAGGCATTGGAATGCTCTTGTCAAATGGATAAGGACATATGTCTCTCATTGTGTATGTTGTCTTTGGTGTATTTATGTCCTCCATTTTCTTTTGTAAGTCTTTGATTTGTTGCTCCAAACTGCTCTTAGGTAGAGATCGACTTCTTGGACCATATCTTATGTTTGAGGTACCCATTGGAGGAGGAGCATGTTGCATATATGGATGATATTGATCATACACATGTTCATATGGAGGAGGTCTATAATGATGCTGCGTATGTGGACCATTTGGTATAGATTCATGTTGAGGAATATCATATCTATTTTGTGCATGTATACCATACTCTACAGGCATGTCATGTTCTATTGTATTGCCCCCAAATTTGACACGGGATTTCCTTGTGTCCAAATTTTGAGCATGCCTTTGAATATCCCATTGCTTTGGTGGTTGATCCTTAGCATTGATATGTGATTGAGCATATTTCTCTCCATAAGACTTCCATAATGGTCTGCAAAGGTGAGTATCATATGTTTGACCATGTGTATGTGGGACCTCTGGTTTTTGAAGCAAAGTTGATGGTGATTCAGGCACCATATGTGGTCCTCTATTTCCTCCACTATTAGGTCTCCTTTGATCCATGTTGGAGTGAGGTTGTTGCAAAGGTCGATTTTCCATTATTTGAGACATGTCAAAATCATGAGGTATCTTGGCTCCACTTTGTGCCATCATTTGTAAGAAGTATTGTCTATCCCTCCTCATTATTTCCTCAACCAATCGATTGAAATGGGGATTCATAATGGATTCTTCCACATCTGCTAAATGTACTAAAAAGTTGTCCATATTGTCATTATGTGTAGCATTGTTGTTTATAGTGTCCATGTTCTCAACATTTGGAATGTTTCTATAGGCATCCATGTCAGGTAATGTAGTATGATCAAAATTGAAAAAGATCTCATTGTCATACTCATAAGAACTCATGTTTGTGGACTCTTGAGCCTCTTTAGTTTCTCTCCTAGATTTTTGAAGACGGGTTTCAACCATGAACTAGTTATTGACCAAGATGTGTGAGACTAGATGAAAATGGAAAGAGTATGGAAGACTAAGAGTTGGATGAAATGTAAATGAATCTGAAGTGTACTTGCAATGTCCAAAGTGTAAGACCAAGTATGTATGTAGTAGAGTAGGTGTGACTTCCAAAGAGAGGATAGTTTCTCTTGATGAGGTAAGTTGACCTTGACTCTAAGTAAAACCAAATGAGACCCAAAGGTAAGAAACCTTGATGAGGGACCACTTAGCAAAGTGTTGTTGTATGTAGTGTGTTGACAAAGTATAGTGAGGACAAACAAGTGACCTTTTGACCCAAGTTTAGACAAGTGTGAATGTAAAGTGAGATGTGAAGCAATGATTGATTTTGTGAGACCCAAAGACAGGTTGAATGCTAAATGAAACCCTGGAGAAATGACCTAGGAAGCTCAAGAATTCCGAAACTGACTGTGTTTGTTTGCTGGATTGTAGCAGTTTTTCAATTCTGAACACAGACGCGCCTGTATACTTCACAGACGTGGTTTCCCGACATAGATGCGGCTCTGTTTAACACAAATGCACTTCTAAGATTTTTTTATTTTTTTTGCAAAGTGTAATGTTGACTGTTGGAACATAGACGCGATTCTGCCCTTCACAGACCCGGTTATACAACACAGATGCTATTATGTCCGACACAGACGCGTTTCTGTAAAATTTGTGCAATTTTTTCCCATCTGTGAAGTCGTTTTGTTGTGACTAAATCTGACTATTTGACTATTTTTTTTGTGACAAGAGGACACAATGTTGATGAAGACCCAATGTTTGCAAGTGTCTAGACTCAAAAATGACTCCAAGAAAAGTGTGTTGTTTGATGTAAAAATGTTTTGCATACACTTGAAGACACAAAAGACACAATGTTTTGCTGTTTGGTCTTGAATGTTTTGAATGTTTAAAATAAGTCAAGCACAATTCTTATGGCTGGCCAAGATAATAGTTGTTGATCCCACATGGGGTTTTACCCCCGAGGCTACACTATTCAGAGCGGATACTTAGATGCTTGACCTCACTGGCTCCACCCTCGGCACTCACTTCTCGGGTCAGCCAAGCATCAGTCCCCATGAAAACTCCTCATGGTGAACTTTGTATCTCTACTAAGAACCGTATGTGTGTGGCTTGCTACTTGAGGTCCGACCTCCTGCCCCAACAACTAGAAGGATTTGGGCTTCTAAAACAAAAAGGTGCTAGTAAGGGCATCCACTCATGTGGCCATACATGCGGCACTTTTATCTCTATAAATACAGAAGGCTCCCAGCCGGTAGGGGTTACGCCCTACAACTGATCAAATAAATTTGATCAAACGGGTTTATGGGGAGACATAGTGTCGGGATGAACTAATCAGCACATGTTATTCATAGTTTTCACCATGAATACATTTGTTTATAGTGGTTCGGAAGAGGTGGGTTTTCCTCGCTACCACTTGGGTCGTTCTCTTCTCACTAGTAGTCCTAATGACCACACGGGAAGACATGCCCTCTAAAGATTAAACAAAAAGAGTCTATTGCTCAAGACACAAAAGACAATGATTCAATTTTAGTGCACCAATTGAAGTGTTTGCTAGTCTATGAAAACAAGGCACACAATAAAAATCTAAAAACCCTTGCCAAGGACCTGCAACAAAGAGTTGTTAGTAGTTTGGATTGTTTCAAATGATCACCCCTTCCTGCAAGCACACAAGTTAGGTAAATTTTAAACCTAAAAGACTTTGTGAAAATAGGGGCCTTCAACCAAATGATTTAGCTTCCAAGACAAGCTGCACCAATTTTGTTAGCTAGATCTGAAAATGTTAGCTCAAAATAAACCAGATCTGAAACCCTAAATGCAAAATCCGAAAAACTAAATCAATAAAAACCCAAAATTTGAAAACTGGTGAACACAGACGCGGTTACCCTCAACACAGATGCGACTGGGTGACACAGATGCGGTTCTGTGAGACACAGACGCTTCTTCTGGACACAGGCGCGGCTAAAAACATCACAGATGCGACTTTAAAACACAAACATGCTTTCCTAGAACCTGCAAAATAAAATATTGCCAATAACACAAACGCGATTCTAGAGATCGCAGACGCGCCAGGAAATCAAAAACGCGATCCGAAAGTACGCAGACATGAAAATATCAAAATGCTACCGAAAACATCAAATCTGCAACTTCAAAATACAAAATCTGCAACAGGGATGTTAAATGCAAAAGGGACAAGGGTCCCACCGGGCATGCCAAAATGTATATAGTGAAAATGGATAACAATAATAACAATATTGAAAGGCTAAATGAATTCAACCACAAAACCCTAGCCTAACAACAACAAAGATCCACCATAACATATGAAGATTACCTAAGACAATGCAAATCAAATGAAATCACAAAGATTATACCGTCACATGTCCAATAGGCTTTGAATCTCCATTGATCTTGCTTGATATATTTGCTCTCAGATTTTATGTGCACAAGAGCTCAACAAAGAACGGAATGTGGTTGCAAGTAGGATCATAGTGTACTCCAGTCCTTAAGATCTTTCATTAGGGTTTGATAATGAAGGAAGCATCTCCTTGTATAGAAGACACTATATGAAATGGAGGGATAAGATTGAGAGGTGTAAAAGGAGGTCGGCTATGATTAGAGGGTAGGTAAAAGAAATAATAAAATAATGAAAGGGGTAGGTAGTGTATGAATTAAGAGATGAATGACATGTGTCATGGGTAGAAAAGGTTAATGAATTAATTAAATAAATAAAGATTTATTTAATTAATAGAAGAAGTGGGATAATTAAATAAATAAAAATATTTATTTAATTTAGGAAAAGGATAATTTAAATAAATAAATATATTTATTTAAATGAGAAATAAGGCTAGAAGAGGATAAATGAATTAATTAAATAAATAAAGATTTATTTAATTAATAGAAGAATTGAGCTTAGATAATTAAATAAATATTTTATTTATTTAATTAGGCTGGACAATTTTGGGTGTCTACAAGTAGTATCTTTTCGACTTTCATGTTGCAGTATCCTTCGTAAGCGTGGAGTCTATAGTTTGGAGATATTATGCTTAATTTTGTTATAATGGGTCAGTATACTTGGGTCCAGATGACCCTGCCCCACTATGTTATTCTCGGCATATGCATTGACAAATGAGGTATGTAAAGGGAAGCATGTAGAGATCTTGCAGAGGCTGACATGAGTGTCTTGCGATTGAGAGTTAGTAGCGAAAGTACCAGTGTGTGAAGTGTGAGTTACAGACAACGAAGATAGACAGTGTTGCATAGTGTAGTAGTCTTTCACCGGATCTACTGCAGGACAGGTGTACAGAGATCTCTAACTAGATCTATTGTAAGAGTTTGTTAATTGTAATCTGAGCTTAATCTTAGAACTGATCATATGGATTTGGAGATGCAATACTTTTCAGTTCAACCTTTTCTGTTGCAATGAGCATTCCAACAGTCAGTCGTTCCTTTGTATCTTTGCAGTGAGCCGCTTTTGTAATTTAACAATGAGCCAACCCTTTTGTAAACACCATATAACTCATTATATTCTCATGAGAGTTAACACTCTCTGTGGTTTTTCCCATTTGGGTTTTCCACGTATAAAATCTAGTGTTTCTCTTGTGGTTGTGTTCTTCATGTTTATTCTTCATTTGTTGTTTTATATCTGTTAATTTTGTTTGATGAAGATTGATATCTCTATGGAAGATTAAAGTTTGAGAAAAGTTTTTATATTTGTGGAAATATTGATTCAACCCCCCCCTATAGGCATTCTTGTCCTTTCAATCTAATCAACACATAGTATATTGAAATAGTTTGATATCTTAATCTTAATATGATATATGTTTTTTTTCTCCCATGTATCAAAGGGTTAGAGCTTCAAATTGGATAGTAGATGATTTAATGTTAAAAGAGCATTATTTATGATTTTTGGATATCTCATTTGCAAGAAAGATTAGATCTTTTACTGAGATTACTACCTTTCATGATGCATTCAACAAGGCCCTTTTATTGGCACAACATGGATATGACATTACAAATAATCAAGATGGGAGTTATACTATGCAAGTACTTGCGTGTTACCAACCATTACAACCCTATGTCAATCCATTAAATTTTTCTAATTAGCTACAATCATATTAATTAGTTAGCTACAATATACCTAATCTCCAAATTGTGCAAGCAACAAATGCAACAAAACCGACTAGTAACTTTTAAGGTCAAAGTTGGAGTCAAAATACATAATCTATAGCCACTGATGTAATTATTTTACCTCCTAATGATGTTCCTTTGACTGTACTATCATTTTGTGGTTTTACTCTTGCACTTAACGCATAAAATTGTGATCATATTTTAAGTGGAAAGCTTGTCTCTCAACAATATCAACATGACAACTTGTGTGAAAATGAAAATGAAATGGATCTAAAAACTGGTCAAATCAAGGAATGAAGCTACTAAATGACTTAGCTACAAAAAATCAATTATCAAGTATTAAGAAATGATGACCAAGTGAAAGAGAATGAGGCATATTCAATGTTGCCCCAAAACTATTGTCATGAGGGATCAATAAGCACAAGGTATTCCCAATATTTACAAGGTACTTTGATGACTCTTTTGGGCATGAGCAAGGTTCACATATTGAAAGTACATTTATTCATAATTTATGTTGGGTAGATATTCCCCTTGCACAAAGTAGATTGAACAAGAGATTGAAATAATTGGGTATTCCTATGTCATTACCAGATTTTGCATGGTTGGAAGGATGTAGGATACTTATCACAAATCAACATTGTGAGATAGATTGCCATATTTTTCTTGGAAAGCCCAGACTTTTGTTTGAAAGGAAAAATGACCATTGAAGAGGTATTAATTCTGATGCAAAGGCCTTATTACACCTAAGGACAAGTCCAAAAGGTTAGGGTATGACCCTTCAAATGACAAAATGACCCTACAAGGAAGGACTCCACATCTTAAGGTTTTGAACTACTCTCCACTTCTCAAGCCTAACACCTACTCAAGATGAGTAAATGGCTTCAACTTCTCTTACATGCCTCACCGATGACTCCTTCTCTTAGGGGATTTAGAATTGGTCCATTCATGACTACTAAGGATTTTTCCAATCATCGGTTTTGGGTTTTGTCTTCAAATCCTTATGCCTCCTTTGGAAATCTACCCCCTAGGCTAATAACCCCATTTAGCGAGAGAATTGACCTTAAATACAAAATCTTCCACACACTCTAAAAAACTACTCACCATTCTAGATACCCTTTTGGGAGTTACACTCATCCTCACAATGGGTTGGAAAGATCTACGACCTAAGGGTCTGAACCCCTTAGAAGCCTAAAGACCTAATTAGGGTGATTAGGCCTAATTTACAAAGCAACCCCCATTACCGGTATCCCAACTACAAAACCAAATTTATGAGCATGTGGGGAATGGTGAATAACCTCTAATTCTAGGGTTGCATGCCTGGAATCCACTGCTATCATATTTTATGATGACTGTCCTAAATTTGCTTAAGGTAGTCACATAGAGATGCCTACCTAGTTTTGCTTCTTTCTCCTCACAACCAAGTCTCCCCTGCAAAAATACATGAAAATCCTAAAATATAGCCAATCCTGCATTCCACCAAAGAAAGAAACTTCTAGGTGACTAGAATGCAAGATATTGCCATTTTTGGCTAAAACCTTAGCCAAACCCTTACTTTCCGGGTTACAGTCAGAAAAATTGAGGGTTCTCACTAGACAGAAACAATCAAAGCCTCAAACCAACACTAAATAAAATCTAGTTAATTTCTCCATCTACTCCATGAATGGTGTGACTCAATTCACTCCGTACAAGATCGTACAACTTTTGTAAACTCAGAATTTCTGGGAAAACTCAATCTTGTTTGTGTCTTATTGCTTCCAACTTCAAATCACAACATCACCCACCTTGGGAATAATATCCACAAGGATTATAGCCCTCTCCAATGGTTACCAACTTAATTTGGAAGAGGTTGGATCAGTTGAGATGCTTACATCAACTGCATTTTGAAAAGTTGCACTTTCAAAAGTTGCATTTTTGCATAAAAAGTTGTCAAACTCTCTAAGGTTGGGATCCACACACTTGGATCAACCAAACACCCCTAAACATCCTAAAAACCTATCAAACACAAAACCAAACATTCTACTACCCCTATTGACCACATTGTCCCAATTGGCTTATTGCCTAATTAGTGACATGGGTTTACATGGTGGGTTCTTTATTGAATACATGAAACTTGCATAAACACAAGACACTAAGACAAACACTATGATCCTATTCTTCATCCTCAGAGCCATGATTTTCTTGTTGAAGAGGCGCTCCTGCACCATACTCCTTGGGAGAAGAGATCTCAAGCCCACTTGAGATCGGAGTTTGGAGGTCTGCACCATGGTTGGAAATTTATTTATCTATCATCCAAACTACCTCAGAGTCTAGTTTGTCCTGCCAAGCCACTAAATACTCAATGTAATCCTTGTTCCTTGTCCTCTTTGTGACTCTAGTGTCTAGAATCTTTCTCAACTTTGGTGAATTATGCTTTGGAATATCATCATCTGCTGCAACCTACATTGGTTTCTCCACTTCATTGCTATCACCTTTGAAAAGTGTAAGATCACACACATTGAAAATGGGTGACAATCCAAGATCAGGAGGAAGTTGGATTTCATAGGCATTCTGTCCACATTTCTTCAAAATATGACATGGTCCAATCTTCCTCTACATGAGCTTGGTATGCTTACCTTTTGGGAGTCTCTCCTTCTTCAAATGTACCCATACCATGTCCCCAACACTAAACTGCACATCCCTCTTTTTCTTATCAACATAGCCTTGTACTTCACTTCAGATTGTTGGAGATGAGACTTCACTTGGTCATGGACCTCCTTGATGGATGATGCAAAAGCTTCACCATCTGCACTAATCGGCTCTTCCTTGGGAAAATCCCTCAACTCCTATACACCCCTTGGGTGGATGCCATACACAATTTGAAAAGGAGACTTCCCAATGCTTCTATTTATGGTGTCATTGTATGAGAATTCTGCCTGTGATAGTATGTTGTCCCATTTTTCTCCATGTTGTCTTGTCAAACATCTTAATAGGTTCCCCAAGGACTTATTGACAACTTCATTTTGCCCATCCATTTGAGGATGGTAGGATGGTGAGAAAGATAGGTTAGTTCCCAACTTCTTCCAAAGGGTCCTCCAAAAATGACCTATGAACTTCACATCCCGGTCTGAAACTATGTTTAGTGGCAACCCATGTATCCAGACTATTTCTTTGAAAAACAAGGCTGCAACATATGAGGCATCACAAGAGGTTTTACATGGCAAGAAATGAGCCATTTTGCTAAATCTGTCCACCACTACAAAGACATTGTCAAATCCCCTCCTTGCCCTAGGCAGACCCAACACAAAATCCATGCTTATGCTCTCCCATGGCCTAAAAGGAATGGGTAAGGGTTGGTACAAGCCTGCATTGGTGGATTTTCCCTTGGATTTTTTACAGATTACACATGTCTCCACAAACTTCCTTACATCTGCTTGCAACTTAGGCCAATAGTAATGTCTCTTCACAAGGTCAAGGGTCTTGTCAAGACCAAAATGACCTACCATTTCTCCACAATTCTTCTCCCTTATGATATTTAGTCCCATTAAAAATTTAGGAATGCATAACTATCCACCTTTAAATAGCAATTCATCTTGTATCAGAAATTCAAAAAATTCAACATGATACTGATCACCAAAAGACTCACATACCTTGTAGATCTCTCCAAAGTCTTCATCAACATCATACATGTTCTTCAAGGAGTCAATGCCAACACTCTCCATCTTGATTTGATTGATAGTTAAAACCCTCCTTCTTAAAGCATCTACAACTTTGTTCTTGACCTCCTTTTTGTGCTTGAGGTTGAAGGTAAAAGCTTGTAAGGTTTCTACCCACTTCATGTGTCGGTGGTTTAACTTCTCTTGACTGTTTATGAAGATTAGAGCTTGATTATCAGTAAAAACTATGAACTCCTTAGGCAATAAATAATGCCTCCACTTCTTCAATGACTGAACCAAAGCTTACATCTCCAAGTCACAGGATGAGTATCTCCTCTTGGCATCATTTAGCTTTTCACTAAAAAAGGCAATTGGGCTTCCTTCCTGACTGAGTACTACCCCAATAGCCATGTGTCTTGCATCAAATTCCACCTAAAATATCTTGTTGAAGTCTAGTAGGGAAAGGACTGGTTGTTCTACAACTTTCTTCTTCAAAGTTTCAAATGAGTCATCTGCCTCCTTGGTCCAACTAAACCTGCACTTTTGTCCTCCTTTTATGGTGTCAAGCATAGGTGCACAAACATGACTAAATCCTCTTATAAAATTCCTATAAAAAGTTGCTAAGCCATGAAAACTCCAGACATCATTCATATTTTAGGTGTAGACCAAGACAATATGGTACTTACCTTCTCCTGGACCATTTTCAACTCACCTTGTGAGATTACAAAGCCCAAGTAGATGATCTCCTCCTGCATGAACAAACACTTATCCAAATTTATCATTAGCTGATCTTCATGTAGCCTTTTAAGGACCATATCTATATGCTTGAGGTTCTCATCCCTTGAGTGGCTAAAGATCAAGATATCATCAAGGTATACTATCACAAACTTTCCTATGAACTCCACGAAGACCTCATTCATCAACCTCATAAAGGTACTAGGGGTGTTCGACAACCCAAATGGCATGACCTTCCACTCATACAACCCCTCATTGGTTTTAAAAGTTGTTTTCCATTCATCCCCTGACCTTATTCTAATCTAATGGTATCCACTTTTTAGATCCATTTTGGTGAAATATTTAGCACTCCCCAAGCAATCAAGTAAATCCTCTATCCTAGGGATTGGGAACCTATACCTCATAGTTATCTTGTTGATGGCCCTTGAGTCTATGCATAACCTCCAAGTGCCTTCTTTCTTGGGTGCAAGGACAACCAGTTTTGCACATGGGCTTAAGCTTTTGCCAATTACCCCGATTCAAGCAACTCCTCAATTTGTCTTTCCATCTCTGCATTCTGATCTGGAGTAAGTTGTATGCTACTTTATTTGGTAAGGTAGATCTAGGGATCAGATCTATACAATGACTTATGTCTCTTACAAGTGGCAGGGATCCTGTCATTCCATCTGAGATGATGTCTTTGTACTTGTCAAGTAACTGTCTAACTGCAGGGTCTATGTGCCTGTGTCCTTCTTCTTTCATCTTTGCAAACTGCTCCTTCTTTGTCATCTTGGACTTGGGAATGAGGGCATAACAAATTGCATCCTTCTCTGCCATCTCCTTCATGAACTTCTTCCCTTCTATCAACAACACTTTGGCATCCTTTCCCTTCTAATCTATCTCACTCTCCATTAGAGGTAAAAGTTTTATCACCTTACCATCTTTGGTGATTGAATAGGTGTTTCTAACCCCATCATGATAAGCCTTCAAATCAAACTTCTATGGTCTCCCAAATAGGAGGTGACATGCATCCATCTTAGCTATATCAAATAGCAATCTATCCTTGTATGATCCAATCTGAAACTCCACCCATGCATGCTCTTCTACCACTTCTTGCTAACCTTGGGTGAGCCATGAGACCTTATAGGGGTAAGGATGAGGCAACCTTCTCAACTTAAGCTTCTCCACCATTTCAAGTGACACAAAATATTTAGTAGACCCGGAGTCTATCAAGACCTTGCATACCTTTCCTCCTGCCTTGCAGGTGGTCTTGAAAAGAGACTTTCTTTGTGGGGTCTCCTTGTCAGGTATCTTCATGGTGGTTACTGCTCTCCTCATCATCAGAGCCTCTCCTCTTTTAGCGTAGCCATAGCTATCAGGAGCATTAACACTTTGATAGGTGTTTGTACTTGCCACACTTTAGCAATCAGATTCCTGCACCAAATTGCTCCTCCCTTCTCCCATGGAGCTTGTAGCCTTCTCCGGACATATATTTTCCATGTGCCCTTCTTGGTTACATTTGTATCATCTAGGAGGTCCTCTATCTTGGGATCTCCCTCTATAGAATGGTCTTCTGCCCCTAAAGTTCCCTCTTTGATTGTAGCCTCCTCCTTGGTTATAATTGCTCTCTCCTCTAGTGCCCTCTTGATTAGACTCACCTTGGTATCCAAAACCACTTCATTTTCCTCTGAAAGGACTTCTTCCCCCTCTTTGTTGTCTCACTTTGCCTCTGCTATTTTTTTCCTGCCTCCTCTTTAGCTTCTCCTCCACCTTGAGTGCCAACTAAAAGCACATTTGGACTATCTTTGGGTTGTGGAGGTTCAAATCTTCTTGGATGGAAAATCTCATTCCATTGAGATATCTCACCACCTTCTCATATTCACTCTCCTTTACCTTAGTCTTCACACACAACTTCATGAAATCTTCTATATAGGCACTCACATCCATCTCCTTCTGCTTCAAATTATGTCTTCTCTTATGCAATTGGACATTATACTCCACTGGAACATAGGTTTCCTTCACCAAAGCCATCATCTTCTTCCAAGTAGCCACTCTTCTCTTTCCCTCTTTCACCCTCTCATCTTGGATGAAAGTCCACCAAGTCAGTGCAACCCCTTTCATTTTGGATTGGGCCATCTTCACCCTTTGGTGCTCTGGTATGTCTTCACTCTCAAATAAATTGTCTAAGGAGTATGTATATGGTTCCATCTTACTGGAAAACACTGGTAGATCCAATTTCACATCCATTATTCTTCTTTCCATGGACTTGAGGACACTCATCAAGGGTCTCTGGTCTACAAGAACCTCTAGTTCTTCCTATCTAGGGATCTCCTCTTCATCCCCTTCTTCATCTCCTCCAGAGTCTCTCTCTCCCCTCTCCACTTTTCCCTTCAACTGGTCCATTTCATTCCTCAAGGCCTAATTTTCAGCCTTGACTCCTCTTCTCTCTTCCATCTGCTTCTTCACCAAGACAACCAACTCAGTATTGGTCATCCTTGATGGGATATCTTGGGATCCTTCTTCCTCTAACATCTTGTCTTCTTCTCTGGTACAAAGTACACTCCTATGCTTTAATACCACTTGATGCAGAGGCCTTCTTACACCTAAGGACAAGTCCAAAAGGTTAAAGTCTGACCCTTCAAATGACAAAATGACCCTACAAGGAAGGACTCCACATATTAAGGTTTTGAACTACTCTCCACTTCTCAAGCCTAACTGATAACTCTGATACTTAATGTTAAGTACAGACGCCAAGCTAACAAGATGAGAGGGGGGGGGTGAATCATACAAACTTAATCTTCCATAAAAACAATAGATTCAACCTCGGTAACATATAATTCAGCAATATAACCAAAACTGTTAAACATGCAAACTCAAAAGCATATAAACATCACAACATGCAAAACACTAGATTTAACGTGGAAACCCAAATAGGGAAAAACCACTGTAGGATTTCGGACCCACTAAGAAATATACTCTTCTAGAGTATTCTTGGTTAAAAGCAAATCCTGTTAAAGATTACAAACACATTGCTAGATGTGACTCGGTTAAGGGTTTTCCATCAGATCTGTTAGGATCTTTACCTTGTTAGAATTGACCTTGTTAAAGGATTTCAAACAGTCAATCAGAATGTCACCTTGCTAGAGGGTTTTACAAATAAGACTATTAAGTCCACTCGGTTAAGAGATTTTCTGTCACTTTACAAAATAACAGTAATAAAAATCTATCTGCAACTTCACATCTAAAAATGCTAAAGCAGATTCTTATTTGTTCAATACAATCTAGTCATAGGACTTATCTTGTCCATCTGCTGGGCTCTATACTCTATTATTCAAACAGGTCTTCAAGCTTCTATGCTCGGTAATCACTATGTAGCATCCCTGTGCATACACTTGCTTGCATACATTGTTTATCAACAGTTCCTTATTTATAAACAATTGCCAACCGCTTAATCTCCTTGATCACATTTCCCATGATGAATCATAGCCATCAGATCTTCAAACTTGACCAGGTTCAATGTATCCTTCGATTTGAAAATGTTTTACCCCACCTTGGAACTTTCATACATTTCTTGGAACTTGTGTTAGGATATTGTGGTTCAATCTGAGCTGTAGATCATCCTGTCGATTTTCCTTTGCCATAGATTCTTTAACAAACTTCATGCATGACATACCAATCATTTAATCAGTTCCAGCTCATCAGCTTCCTTCATTAAATAATGCTTTTATTCATTCAATGCATTCTATTATTACTTGGTTGCAACTCGGTAAATACTAAATTTCACTCGGTAGACATTCCGCCTTCATTAACCGATAGCGATAACCTTAGGGTTTACCGACAAGGTTCTTTGCTCGGTAACATAGTATAGTATAACCTTAGAATCAATAACATATGTCTGATATCAAAACAATCTAAAACATCATGATCTCATCATTGTCTAACTCGGTAATAGTTGCCCATTGAATAACTTATTCCTCCCCTTATTCATCACATTGTTTCTATGTCTTTTACCGACATCTTTATACTCATCAAATCATACTTCTTAAGATATGGCAACATCATACTGAATTAGAAAATCAATTTCTTGACATCAATGACAAAATAATAATATTAAGATAGTAAACATCCTTAATCAGTTATACCCATAGTCATCAACAACCTTCTCAATATCCTAATTGAAATGCCAACAATCTCCCTTTGTCAGTTATAATGCCAACAATCTCCCCCTTTGGCATTGATGGCAAAACCAATTGATTTGACCTAATTGATTCGGATTCAGATTGCTGAAATGCTCTCCCCCTGTCATCAGTCTTCTCCCACATACATTAGTCTTCTCTCCTTTTCTTCAGTCTTCTCCCCCTTTGACAACAATGCCAAAAAGTAAAGAACTAAAACATAATTTCTTCCTATATGAGGTGAATTCTTGCTATTATATGTCAACTTAGTCTCGGTCAGAGTATTTTGTCTTCAATTCCTGTTCCCTGTATATGTTTCCTGCACACCTTTAGAAAACATCCTAAAGTGTGTAAATCAACATCAACTCCTAAAAGATATTCTGTAGAGTCATCGAAGTGATGCTTTCACCGAACTCGGTCAGTGAGTAGAAGATAGGGGTAGGACCCCTAACTTACTTCTGAGATACTCAAAAGTGTCCCTTGGCAATGGCTTAGTGAAGATATCTGCTATTTGTTCCTTTGTGCTAACATACTCCAACACCACTTTCTTCTCTTGAGCTTCTTCTCTAAGATAATGATATTTGATAGAGATGTACTTTGTCTTAGAGTGCATAATAGGATTCTTTGAAATGTTAATGGCACTAGTATTGTCACATAATATAGTTACTGACTCGGTAACTTTCTCATTTATACCTTCCAATAGTTGTTTGATCCATGCTATGTTGGTACAATTCAATGCTGCAGCAACATATTCAGCTTCTGTTGTTGACTGTGAAACACATCCTTGTTTCTTGCTAAGCCAACTCACTAGTCTTTCTCCTAAAAAGAAAGCTCCTCCACTTGTTCTTTTCTTGTCATCAATGTTGTCTGCCCAATCAGCATCAGTATAAACTTTTAAATCAAAGTCATTTCCTTTCTGATATATTAAGCCATAATCCTCAGTGCCTTTCAAGTATCTGAAAATTCTCTTGATTGTTGTCATGTGTGTTTCCTTGGGATCTGTAGAGAATCTTGCAACTATACCTACTGCATGTGCTATATCTGGCCTATTGTGAATAATATATTATAGCTTTCCAATCATGGATCGGTAAAGTGTCTTATCAACAGATGCAGATTCATCATTCTTGATAGTTTATAGTTGGTAGTCATAGGAGTACTTACTGGTTTTGAATCCTCCATTCCAAATTTCTTCAAGATTTCCTTTAGGTACCTGGATTGAGTAATGAAAATCTCATTTTTCATCTGTAGTATCTATAAACCTATAAAATACTTTATCTCACCGATTAATGACATTTCAAATTCTTTGCTCATTTCATTTCCAAAGTTCTTACATAAAGAGTCATTTCCACAAAAGATAATATCATCAACAAATATGGCTAAGATCAGTATTTCATTTTCATCATTCTTCATGTACATATTGTTGTTTTCACTTGTTCTTATAAAACCAATCTTGATTAAATAAGAGTGCAATCTTTCATACCATGCTCTAGGTGCTTGTTTCAGACCATATAAAGCTTTGTTCAATTTACATACCTGATCTTTATTCTTGTCTTCAACAAATCCTTCAGGTTGTTCAATAAAAACTTCTTCTTCTAATTTACCATTCAGAAATGCAGATTTGACATCCATTTGATATACCTTGAAATTCTTGTAAGCAGCATATGCAAACAATGTTCTTACTCCTTCAAGTCTTGCCATGGGTGCAAAAGTCTCACCATAATCAATTCCCTCTTCTTGAGCATAACCTTTGCAAATTAGTCTTGCTTTATTTCGAATGACCTCACCTTTTTCATTCGGCTTGTTTCTGAAAATCCACTTTGTATCGATTACATTTTTGTGCTTCGGTCTTGGGACCAGTGTCCATGTGTCATTCTTCTTGATTTGATCAATCTCTTCTGTCATAGCATTTATCAAATCTTCACTGTTAAATGCCTCTTTCACTATCCTCGGTTCAAATTTAGATATCAAACATGTGTTATGTCTCAGTATGTTCCTTGTCATCACTGGATCATCCTTATCTCCTATAATTTGACTTGATGCATGATGTCTTCTGACATACTTGGCTAATACAGGCTCAGTAGGCTCTGTATGATCTTCTTCATCACTCTGTAACTGGATATTCTCTTCATTTTCTTCAACAGTTCTCTCGGTAAGACTTGTCGGTTGAACATAAACAAATTCATCTTAGTCTTCTAGTTCCTTGGAATTTCCTTCATCATTTCTTTTTACAAATTCATCAATTTTCACATTCGCACTTTCTACTATTTTGTTAGATGATTTGATTAGACATTTAAATGCTTTGCTTCTAGAGGAATAACCTAGAAATGTTCCTTCTTCACTTTTCTTATCAAATTTTCCATTTCTATCATCTTTGTGTACATAGCATCTACTTCCAAAGATTTTGAATTAACTTACATTAGGTTTCTTGTCATACCAGATTTCATATGGTGTCTTCAAAGTTCCTTTTTTCAGTTGTACTCAGTTCAGGGTGTAAACTGTTGTGCTTATTGCTTCTCTCCAAAATGTTTGTGGCACTTTCTTTTCAATCATCAGGGTTCTGGCACAATCCAAAATAGATCTGTTTCTTCTCTCAACTATCCCATTTTGTTGTGGAGTTCTCGGTGCAGAGACTTGTCTTTTTATACCATGATCATTGCAGAATAAGTTGAACTCATCAGATTAGAACTCTCCTCCTCTGTCTAATCTAAGACATTTTAGTTGTCTTCCTGTTTCATTTTCAACACTTGCCTTGTACCATTTAAACATTTGAAAAGATTCTGATTTTTCTTTTAAAAACATAACTGACATCAGCCTTGAGTAATCATCCACAAATAATATGAAATATTTATCACCATAATAACTTTAAACTTTCATAGGACCACAAAGATCAATATGCACAAGATCTAAAATTCCCTTAGAAGTGTAGGACTTACTTGTAAAGCTTGATCTTGTCATCTTACCCATCTGGCATCCTCGGCACATAGAATTCTTAGGTTTCTCAAAAACTGGTAGACCTCTTACTCGGTGCTTCTTACTTATCTTGATCAGATTATCAAAATTTACATGACAAAACCTTTTATGCCATAACCAGGTATCATCTATCTTTGCATATAGACACTTATTCCGAGTTGAGTCAAGGTGAAATGTGTTACCTTTTGTTTGGGTCCCGGTAGCAGCTAACTTTCCATGCTTGTCATGAACTTTGACAATTCCTTTCTGAAATTCTATTCGGTAACCTGTGTTGTTTAGCTGTGCTACACTCAACAAATTGTATTTCAATCCTTCAACCCAATAAACATCATTGCATTTTGCATTGTCAAGAAGTGTTATAGATCCTTTACCTTTTACCGGACATGGTGCATCATTACCAAATCTTACATAGCCTCCATCATAATCTTCTAACATAACAAACTTGTGTTTATCACCTGTCATGTGATGTGAGCATCCACTATCTATGATCCAAGAATCATTAGTATTTATATGAGATATTAGGGCTTTTTCTTCATACCTTTCTTCATCTGATCCATCTTTGATAGCCACATAAACTACTTCCTCTGTATCAGTTTCATCTAAATTATCATCATTGGATTCCTCATCAGCTATTAAGCATGAATTTCTATCTCTTCTTCTGAAGTCTCAATGTCCTCTGTAATGATTATCTTTCTGTCTATCAGCTCAGTAATCTCTCTTTTTAGTAGAATCTTTGTCAGGACAGTTAGAAGCCATATGTCCTATCTTATCACAATTGAAACATTTCAAAGGTAGTTTTCCTTTATACTTACCTTTGCCTCTCGGTAACCTTCTGGCTGATAGTGCTTCAAACTCTTCTTGCTTTTTGATTTCCTCATACAGTTTGTGTACTTCTTCCATGTTCTTGCAAAATCTTTCACTTGCTCCACTATGATCTCCTTCAGAATACTTACTCATTCTATCATTGTAATCATTAGTTTTACCAATATGAAAAGAATTGAATGCAGATTCAACTTTATTTACCAATGACCCTCTATTATCAAAGTTACTTAACTCAAATGCATGTAGCTTACCAATAGTAGCATCTAAAAAAACTGACATATTGGGTACAAACCTCAATTCATTGATTGCAGAGAATCGGATTGCATAAGCTGGTAGAAGGGTTCTTAACAACTTACTTGTTATATCCTTTTCTTCAATAGTTCCACCTGCTCCTTTGATTTGATTGACAATCTCCCTTAGTCTTGTACTATACTGGGTTATGTTCTCACCTTCATTCATCCTCATAGATTCAAGTTGTCCTCTTAGACTATCCACTTTTTCTCTTTGAACATGTTCATCACCGCCATACACAAATATGATCTTGTCCCACATTAACTTTGCATCATTGCAGCCTTCTAATCATTAAACTCTGAGTCGGTCAATGCAGATGTTATTTCAATCATTTCTTGAATATGTTCTTGCTTTGCCTTTATCTCTTCCATTGTCAATGGATAGGTGCTTGGTGTAAAGAAATCATTCTCCAGATAATATACAACATATTCTCCAACTCCTGATAGGTGCAGCTTCATACTTTTCTGCCATGTAGAGAAACTTGACTTGTTTAGCTTTGGTGCATCCCTCTTATACATCTTTGGATCTTTTCCCCAAGTACCTTTAAAAAAATTTCCTTCCGAAGTCCAAAGATCTGATACCAATTGATAACTCTGATACTTAATGTTAAGTATAGATGCCAAGCTAACAAGATGAGAGGGGGGGGGGGTGAATCATACAAACTTAATCTTCCATAAAAACAACAAATTCAACCTCGGTAACATATACTTCAGCAATATAACCAAAACTGTTAAACATGCAAACTCAAAAGCATATAAACATCACAACACTCATAACACCAGATTTAATGTGGAAACCCAAATAGGGAAAAACCACTGTGGGATTCTAGACCCACTAAGAAATATACTCTTCTAGAGTATGCTCGGTTAAAAGCAAATCCCGTTAAAGATTACAAATACATTGCTAGATGTGACCCGATTAAGGGATTTCCCTTAGATCTGTTAGGATCTTCACCTTGTTAGAAGTGACCTTGTTAAAGGATTTCAAACACTCAATCAGAATGTCACCTTGCTATAGGGTTTTACAAATAAGACTGTTAAGTCCACTCGGTTAAGAGATTTTTTGTCACTTTACAAAATAACAGTAATAAAAATCTATCTGCAACTTCACATCTAAAAATGCTAAAGAAGATTCTTATTTGCTCAATACAATCTAGTCAAAGGACTTATCTTGTCCATCTGCTAGGCTAAATACTCTGTTATTCAAACAAGTCTTCAAGCTTCTATGCTTGGTAATCACTATGTAGCATCCCTATGCATACACTTGCCCGCATACATTGTTTATCAACAGTTCCTTATTTATAAACAATTGCCAACCGCTTAATCTCCTTGATCACATTTCCCATGATCAATCATAGCCATCAGATCTTCAAACTTGACTAGGTTCAATGTATCCTTCGATCTGAAAATGTTTTACCTCACCTTGGAACTTGCATACATTTCTTGGAACTTGTGATAGGGTATTGCGGTTCAATCTGAGCTGTAGATCATCCTGCCGATTTTCCTTTGCCATAATTCTTTAACAAACTTCATGCATGACATACCAATCATTTAATCAGTTCCAGCTCATCAGCTTCCTTCATTAAATAATGCTTTTATTCATTCAATGCATTCTGTTATTACTCGGTTGCAACTTGGTAAATACTAAACTTCACTCGGTAGACATTCCACCTTCCTTAACCAATAGTGATAACCTTAGGGTTTACTGACTAGGTTCTTTGCTCGATAACATAGTATAGTATAACCTTAGAATCAATAACATATGTATGATATCAAAACAATCTAAAACATCATGATCTCATCATTGTCTAACTCAATAATAGTTGCCCATTGAATAACTTATTCCTCCCCTTATTCATCACATTCTTTATGTGTCTTTTACCGACATCTTTATACTCATCAAATCATACTTCTTAAGATATGGCAACATCATGCTGAATTAGAAAATCAATTTCTTGACATCAATGACAAAATAATAATATTAAGACAATAAACATCCTTAATCAGTTATATCCATAGTCATCAACAACCTTCTCAATATCCTAATTGAAATGCCAACAATCTCCCTTTGTCTATTATAATGCCAACACTAACACCTACTCAAGATGAGTAAATGGATTCAACTTCTCTTACATGCCCCACCAGTGACTCTTGCTCTTAGCGACTTTGGAATTGGTCCAGTCATGACTACTAAGGACTGTTAACAAACTATTCACCAAAATATTCCATACACTTTAACAAACTACTCACCATTCCATATAGCCTTTTGGGAGTTACACTTGTCCCCAAAATGGGTTGGCAAGATCTGCGACCTAAGGGGCTTAACCCCTTAGAAGCCTAGAGACCTAATTAGGGTGATTAGGCCTAATTTATAAAGAAACCCCCATTACCATTATCCAAAATGAAAAACCAACTTTATGAGAATTTTGGGAATGGTGAATAACCTCTAATTCCAAGTTTTCATGCGTGGAATCCACCGCTATCAAATTTTATGATGTCTGTCCTAAATTTTCTTAAGGTAGTCACATAGAGATGCCTACCTAGTTTTGCTTCTTTCTCCTCACAACTAAGTCTCCCCTGAAAAAATACATAAAAATCCTAAAATACATAATCCAATCCTGCATTCCATGAAAGGAAGAAACTTCTAGTTGACTAGAATGCAAGATATGGCTATTTTTGGCTAAAACCCTAGCCAAACCCTTACTTTTCGGGTTACAGTCAGAAAAATGGGGGTTTATCACTACATAGAAACAATCAAAGCCTCAGACCACCAAAAAATAAAATCTAGTTCATTTCTCCATCTACTCCATGAATGGTGTGACTCAATTCACTCCGTACAAGATCGTACAACTTCTGCAAACTCAGATTTTCTGGGAAAACTCAATCTTGTTTGTGTCTTATTGCTTCCAACTTCAAATCAAAACATCACCCACCTTGGGAATAATATCCACAAGGATTATATCCTTCTCCAATGGTTACAAACTTAATTTGGAAGAGGTTGGAGCCATTGAGAGGCTTACATCAACCAGATTTTGAAAAGTTGCACTTTTGCACTCAAAAGTTGCACTTTCAAAAGTTGCATTTTTGCATAAAAAGTTGCATTTTTGCATAAAAAGTTGTCAAACTCTCTAAGGTTGGGATCCACACACTTTGATAAACCAAACACTCCTAAAACATCCTAAAAACCTATCAAACACAAAACCAAACATTCTCCTACCCCTATTGACCACATTGTCTCAATTGTCTTATCAAATTGCCTAATTAGTGACATGGGTTTACATGGTGGGTTCTTTATTGAATACATGAAACTTTCATAAACACAAGACACTAAGACAAACACTATGATCCTAGTCTTCATACTCAGAGCCATGATTTTCTTGTTGAAGAGGTGGTCCTGCACCAAATTCCTATAGATCATCATTCAAATAGTCAATCAAGAAAGGAAGAAGATGAACATGATCAATCCATGAGTCTCTAGAAGATATGTGTCTATCTAATGAAGAAGAAAAAGTGACCATGATACAAGAGAATGATGGTGATCCAATCCCAAATGATGAGAAAATTTATGAGGTAACATCTTGTTAGCTAACAAATTTTGTTCTCTTCAAAAATGTGACAATGTTGACTCCAAGCCCAGACAAGAGAAAAAACTATTAACAATAGTTGGAGAAGTTGTGATTGCTTTGCAACTTTCATCTGATTTTGAGAGTTACAACTCCCTCGTATGATATAAATTTAGGTTTTTTTTTAGTATACTTTTAACGAGAAAGCAAAAAAACATGAGGCTTTTAATCAGAAATTCCTAAAAAAAAGGAAACCATGTGTGAAAAGAAACTTGTAACTAATTATCAACAAGTGCCACTATTATTCCATACTCATTCAAAGATAAAAATTACATAATAGTGAACAAAGGAGAAGAGGCAATTGCTTTAAAGACTCAAAGCGCAAAAACTTGAACAGGGAAGCACCCACATAAGAAGAATGGAAACTTATCCAGAATAGCACAAAGTCTAACCACATCAGATAAACTGTTCAAAATCCCTTATGTGATATTAAAGCAATCAAAATTACTAAATCCATAATTTTTAGAAAACAACACAAAGTCGGTATTCCCAAAAATCCCCCTCTTCCTCTTTACCTTCTACCCCCGTTTTATAACTAAAACCCTATTTGTCATTCCAAAGTGACAATTTATAGAAGAGTAACGGTCTTGAAAATGACCATTTCAAATATTATTATTGGTAAAACAAAAATCACCCAAAAAACCATTATTAACACTAACCCCATATTATAAATAACCACTAATTTCATGCTCCTTCATCAGCTATGGGGTTTCTTCCAGCAATCCGATTTTCAATCATCTTCTTCAATCAACACCCAGAGGACCCCTGCAAATTCATCTTCATCCTGTATGTGCTCTTGGGCAAAGTCGGTTAGGTCAAAGAGGATGTCGTCCTGCATATGTTCAACATTGGGCTATATCAATTTGAATTCTCTGATACCCCAATATTGGCCTACAAGAGAGTATCAATCATCGAGTAGAAAAAGAAATTGGTAACAGTGTGGATTTTTGGTTATCATCTGATTGCCTGATAAATAATGGTCCCTCCTTTGGAATCACAACATCGGGTGAATTTGGAATTCAAGAACCTGGAAACATAGTTCCAATACACTAAGGTTTTACCGATAAGACATAATCGATGAAGAAAAACCATTAGTTTAATAGAGGCGGGCATTTTAAGTTTAAAAATGGAAGGGATGCTAACAACTGGCTCTGACTGGGGACAAGGACTAGAAGGACACAACAAGGAACCCATAACTTCAAGCAAGACTAGTGTCTTATCCATTAGGCCACAGAGTCAGAATGCTCAAAAGGAAGACATGGAACAAGACAAAAGGAGCGCACAAAAGCCAACTAACACCACAACATGCCGGAAGCTATTTACAAATATGTACAAGGGTGAGAACCCCTTACCTCAAGGAGATCCCAGATGAATCATGCAAAGTCATTAACGGGCTGAGAGAAATATGTCCCACTACGAAAAAATGGGATATGACCATGTGATGTACATGAAAATGAGAGCCATATCATGACTGCTGGAACTGCACATTTTAAACTAATAGAATGTAAAAATCTTTGGAGTATGCATTGATGCCCAAAAATCCATTCTTCATCGAAGACCTTCGGATCATTTTTCACTTCCCTGAGACCAACAAGGAACACTAGTTCATCACTAATCACCATTTTCTTGTCTTTCTTTGAACATGTACAAAAAATATCTAAAATTAAGCACATCTTTTGTAGATGGTAGGTCAAATCTACTTCCGACCATATGACGGCTAATTGTAGTTTTTGAATGTTGCATTCTATAAGCAATATGAGTAACAGATTAAACAAGGCACCAATCTTTTAATCCCCAAGATAAGGTGACATTTAATCTTCCTTATTTGAAATTTTCTTTAAGATATTTTTTTCCAAGTTGTCCCTAGTAGACTTGCCAAAATCTAAAAAAATGTGACAATGTTGACTCCTAGCCCTAACAAGAGAACAATCTATTAACAACGGTTGGAGAAGTTGTGATTGCTTTGAAACTAAATTTGAGAGGTACAAATCCCTCTTATGATATAGCTTTAGGTTTTTTCTATGTATTCTTTCAACCATAAAGTAGAAAAGGTGAGACTTTTAATTGAAAAGCCCTAATAGAAAAGAAAAAGAAGCCACATGCAGAAAGAAATTTGTATGTAATTATCAACAAGCGCCACTATTATTCCATACTCATTCAAAGATAAACATTATATAACAATGAATAAAGGAGAAGAGGCAATTGCTTTAATGACTCAAAGTGCAAAAACTTGAACATGGAAGCACCCACATAAGAAGAATGGAAACTTATCCAATATAGCACAAAATCTAATCACATCAGATAAACTGTTCAAAATCCCTTACTTGATATTAAAGAAATCAAACTTACTAAATCCAAAAATTTTAGAAAACAACACAAAGTTTGTATTCCCAAAAATCTCCTCCTTCCTCTTTACCTTCTACCCCCCTTTTATAACTAATACCCTATTGGTTGCTCCAAAGTGATAGTTTCTGCAAGAGTCATAGTCTTGAAAATGACTGTTTCAATATTATTCTAGGTAAAACAAAACTCACCCAAAAAACCATTATTAACACTAGCCCCATATTATAAATAACCGCTAATTTCACGCTCCTTCATCAGCTACGAGGTTTCTTCCAGCAATCTGATTTTTGATCATCTCCACTTTTGTCTCTTCTTCAATCAGCACCCAAAGGACCGCTGCCAATTCATCTTCATCATGTATGTGCTCTCGGGAGATGTTAGTTAGGTTGAAGAGGATGTTGTCCTACATATGTTAAACATTAGGTTATATCAATTTGAATTCTCTGATACCCCGATATAGGCCTACAAGGGAGTATTGGTCATCGGGAAGAAAAAGGAATTGGGAATAGTGCATATTTTTTGTTATCATCTGATTGCCCGATAAATAATGGTCCCTTGTTTGGAATCATGACATTGAGTGAATTTGGAATTCAAGTAACTTGAAACATAATTCTGATGTACTAAGGTTTTACTAATAATACATAACCAATGAAGAAAAAAAATTAGTTAAATAGAGGCGGACATTTTAATTTTAAAAATGGAAGGGGTGCTAACACATCTAACCTATCATTATTTCATGATAGTTTTACACCCAATAATATGATTAATTAATTAACTAGCAAAAAATCCCAATCTTGTTTGGATCCACTAGATGAAGAGAGTAAATTCATAGATATTTTCATGACAAGTGGAAATGAAGAAGTCTCTTTTAATAAATTTTGAGTGATGACATTCTTGTTGTTTTGAATTTTAATCATGATGAACAAGATAATCGAATGTCTTTAGATGAGACAAAAGGCATTCTTTAGAAATAGATGCACAAAATAATTTTGGGGATTTTAATGATATTATTCATGGCTGACATAATCTAGTGGCTAGGGAAAATAAGTTGTATCGGACCTATGACAACCATGAGGATGAATTGAATGAATTGGATTATCAATAAAACTTTGCAACAATAAGTAAAACTTGTCATACAAGTTGATAAAATTATTTTGAAATTGATTTTTCAAAGATAAGGGGTCAAGTAAGTGTTCATATCACTTCATATGCCTCTAGTAACTAGTTATATTAAACTTGCATCAGTCAAGGTGGTAAATGTAGAGGATGGGATTTGTTACTCTCAAAGTGATGAACTTCAAGGAACAAACCAACATTCGCATTACCTCACCTTACTAGCACTCGGTAGAGCCAGGGGATACAAACTATAAAACTAAGAAAACAAGCCACTGAGACCTCTGGATGACCTTTGTTAAGTCTCTATTCTTAGGATGAACACACAAAACTAGGGCACCAACACGACATGCTTGTTGGAACCAAGGAACACTGAGAGGGGGGTTGAATCAGTGTTCTGCAAATTTTAACTTTGTTAAATTTCTCTTTCAACCATTTAATACATTGAACCAAAATAAGGATGCAAGAACACAGAACAATCAACCACAACACCATAACACAAATATTTTATATGTGAAAACCCGGTCAAGGGAAAAACCACAGTGGGGATGAGACCCACAAGATGAGTATACTCAAATATAAGTTTTACAATGGAATGCACATGCATTCAAGCACACTGCCTAGAGCTCACTGCTCAAAAGGAGAGGCTCATTGCCTACAAATGAGTTACATAAGATTAATAAAGTACATGAACTAAATAATAGAATCTACAAATTCCTGATTATAGTTCTGATTAAGCACATTAGACAAAATTTTCATACTCTCCCTTATACTGCTCTGTTCCACTATGTTGCTCTGATCTGGAGCATAAATCTCTAATCTGTGCACATGCAACTATGCACAATCAGTTACCAACACCTTTCGCTTTCACTACTCTCACTAAAATGATCAAACACATCGCTTATATATATCCGCAACAAGATATTAGATCAACCACATGTCATCTACAAGAACACTTAGCATTTTGTGAAACCTACACATACTATCAGCTAAATCCAAAATCAAAATACCAATGCAGACCCAAAATAATTATCCACACATTGCCACAACCATTGAACTAAACACCTAGAACACAAAAATAATCACCAAAATTGATCCACATAATCTGCATAAGGATTATCCACACATGTCGGCTGCCCTGCACTGATAAATTGAAAAGTGATACACCAGAGCTTCTAACTTGAACACAAATCATCACCAGAGGCTAAAACTCTAGAATAAGATTGTCCAAACATCCATCAACCTACAACCAGATCCACAACATGAGATGATAACCAGAAATGATGTATCAACCAAAATGCACAACACTATTCGATGCTTTGTTCTAGCTTTTCGGACTTGAACCAATCTTGAATCTGACTTCCGGTAGGATCACATACAACAGTGCAGATGGGTGCACTAACTTGGTTTTCCATCAATGAAAACACCAGATGACCTGTGTAGTGTCTCTTGCCGACAATCTCCCCCTTTGGAATTGATGGCAACACAGTGAAAAATGACTAAGTTTCGAACCAAATATGAACACACACTGCAAAACAAACTTCCAAATTCCAAAACTCCCCAAACTACCCTTAAGATGGATATAGCATTTTTCACTTCCCTGCTCTCCCCCTTTGACATCAATGGAAAAGGCAGGGATCCACATGCCAAAATTCATACAAAATTCCTATGAACAAACTGCATATATACAAATAGACTCTTTGAACTTATATATATTTAAATACATCTGCAAAAATGTTCTTCAATAAGACTAGATCATTGTCCCAACCTTTCTTGAGACTCTCCAAATTTGAAATTTTCCTACTAAAAAGAACTACTTGCATTTCTATTGTCTGAAGTTTTGAGGGTTCCTTGGTTACCATGGCATCTCGAGCTTCCTTCAAAACACTGAATATAGTTTCCAATTTGGGACCAATTAGGCTCCAAAGTTCACCGACTCTATCAACAATCCTATCCTTTTCATGCATCAGATTCTTGATCTTTTCAAGCAAGGAAATGACTTAACCATTTTGACTGGCCACCAAAACAATCAAGGGATTAAAGGATTGGGATATACCTATCAATATCTTCTCATTCTCTTTTATTTTCTTCTCAATATCCTCAGTAAACTTAGAAAATAATAGACATGAAATGTAGACACTGCCTCCTTTTGATAAAGCATTTTGAATACTCTTCATGCAGGTGTCTGACAAGATTCTATCATTTGCAATCATATTCTTCAATGAACTAATCCTCTTGGCATCAAATTCATCTCAGACCTTAACCTCACATAAATTATCAAGTGATTCAAAGTGAGTGCTTACCAAATTTATTAGGCTTTTCAGCTGTCCAGAGGAAGTATCTTGTCGGACACAATGGATCACTGAGAGGGGGGTGAATCAGTGATCTAAACACTTTTTCTTTAGCAAGGAGATACTGATAATGTATAAAATAAACTAAGTGCTAACCGGTAGCTCAAATAGTGCAAACAAGGTGTGTGAAAGGACTTGCTAAAACATTAACATAACACATGCACAAGATTGCATCACACAGCACCAGATATATGAGGAAAACCCAATGTGGGAAAAACCTTGTTGAGAATAGCTGCTGGAGATCTGTTGTGTTGGCATTATGTGAACCAGTATGAGGACATGATGATATTTTATGTTGTCATTGATGTCAATATGCTGAAGAGGAGAGAACCAATATATGTGAGAACCAATTTAACACTGTGAACCGACATTTGTGCCAAAGAGAAGCAGTGTGTTTGTTTAAGGTGAACCGGCATGTGGTTATGGGAACCGACACATGGAAGCTTTTTATAACTACCAGTTGGTAGTCTCAACTTCAGGGTTTCCAGTTGAAGTGCTTCAAGCCTGTGTGGCTCAACCAGTGACTTTGTGTGATGAGTTAGCATTGTAACGAAGAATAGATCATGTTGCCACATCAGCCTTGTGCGCATGAAGGATCTTGCATGAAGGAGATTGTTCCTATCTACCTCGAGAATGTGCGAAGTCTGTAAATGGTGATAACGCATGATGGGTTATCAGCCACCATGAAATCAGTGGCAAATGAATGATGAAGAACATCTTGAGATTGGTTCAAGACTGTTGCATTTAATGCAATGTGCTCAATGGTCAAGATTGAACTATTTGAATTGCTTAACCTAACAGGTTTAGGGTTTAGGGTTTATGCTACCGACCTATCTGTTTCCTATAAGGTCAATGTTGTGTTTCTTTATGAGGTTGTTGGCAAGCGTGTGTATCCAAGTGAAGAGATACATGATTCTTGCCAGACCAGAAGAGAGAAGTAATACCTGCAGAGTGTAAGTGCATAAGGTGAAGAGGAGCTAAAGCAGATCTGCATTGGCATTGAGTGCTGTTACCAGATCATTGTAATACCTATTGATCTCTAACCACTTCAATAGTTGGGAAATCCCTTAACAGGGTAGCTTTAACTAGCTTTTTGTAGATCCTTTAACAGGGTGACTTAAAACCATTGAGTTCTTGAAATCCTCTAACAAGGTAACCTTTAACAAGGTTTAATCCTTAATCGGGTATTCTAGCCATCCCTTAACCGGGTGATCCCTAATAGGATCGGTTCCTAATAGAACCTATTGTATCAGTCTTTAACCAGACAAGGCTCCTAACAGAGCGGACTTCTAAAGAGTTCAAAAATAGCTTGTGGGTATTCATCCCCACCGTGGTTTTTCCCAGCTGGGTTTCCACGTGAAAAATCTGTGTGTCATGTGTGATGTTATTCATGTAATGGTTTGAGTAATTTGTGTCTGAAGGTAAATTATGTTGATCTAGCTATTTATATATCTTTTGATGATAGATTACCTGTTCATGCACTAGGGTGAAATGGAAATGAAATATTAGGTTGTATGAGATGATAAGTGTCAACTAGTTTATGCTTGTCTCAGTCATTTTGGGCTTTGCCAGTTGTACTCTGTTTAAGACTGGAGTTACTGTCTATCTGCTTATGCACAATGTCTACTGACAAACCGGTTTTAGGCTTGTGTTTTTGTCTGTACTGATTCACCCCCCCTCTCAGTACCGGTTTGGTACTATCCATTCATCATTGAGTTATCATGCTGCTCCAATCTAGCCTCACAAAGAATCTCTTATTACAATATTTAGGGCACCAACCCAAGGAGCACCAACTCAAAGGAGCACCAACCCCTGCACAATTTATAGGCTACAACCTAAAGGAGCTACAACCCTTGCACTAAGCTCCAACTTAGTGAAAACAATATAAAACTCAGTTATACAAATGAAATCACTGTTGCAAATGAAGTTTTGCAACCTTACAATATTCTACTATGCTGGTTTCAACCTTACCAGTCTGTATTATCTCCACCCACTCTACAACTTGGCTTTGCTGATGACTTTTCTAAGTCCCCTCTCACTATATCTTTACTCTTTAACTCACACTTGATCACTCTTTATCAGGTACAACTTTTGCTGGTTTGTCACCTCTGTGTTCAATGCACACTCCACTGATTTGTTCCTTACACTGGTTTACCCTACTTCTCCTTACCCATACACTCTTCATTCATAAATAGTTCAAGTGTTTATCTCTTCGGTCTCAAACAACAATTTCACCCTTGCCTTCATTTTGCAACAACAACAACAATCATAGTCTCAAGTCATAATATTTAAACTTGAGCTTTCTTGCCAAGAATCAATTCAAACTAAGGGAAGTTAGGGTTTCCTTCACCTGATCAAATCTGCATTAGATCCGATCCAAACTACCTTGGATCAATCACATATACTTGATGAATACATATGTACACATTTTCCATTATCCAATGCATATTTGCTAAAGATAGCAATCAACTTATTTAAGACCCACTTGCTTCCTTCTCGATGTCCTTTTGCAATGTGATTTCTTTGCTTCGATCCAGGTGCCAACAACTCCCTAGTCTTTCTCTATCACTCTTTCTTCCTCAAGATGCAACATTTTGTTATCATGCCATGATTTGTGGTTGTTTCATTAATGTCAACTTAGCTGTTTCAACAACCATGTCGATCAAAACTCCACCGACCTTTGCATGCTTGCCACCTCAGCTCCACATGGCATCACATCGCTCATACACTCAACTCACTGACATAAGGTTGGTTTACACTTGAACATTCACCAAACTCATACCAGCACAAGCTTTTACTAGTGAGACCTTCTCCTCCTGCTAACCGGTAGTGCACACTACACTAATAGCACATCTTCACCTCCAGTGGTTTGTGATCATTTTAATATTCTGCCTCTTCATCATAAACAAGAAACCAGCCTCCAAACTAGTTTATGCTCTATCAGTTATCACTCAACATGCTAACACACACATGCATCTCACCTCATACCGATGAAGTCATTGACAGTCTCAATAACTAATTGTCTTCCACCATATCCATTGACAAGCCTTCATGTTAATCTTCCCTATGCCAGTTCAATCTTCTTCATACCAGTTTGGCATACTTCTACCAGTAGCCTGTAATATTGGTTGAAATCAATGACAACTCAATGCCAACATATCTGATGTATTCTTGACATATGAAGGCATGATCTTCTCCAAGACATCGGATGCAAGAGTGAGTAGCTCACTGTCCTCAATATGAGACTTCAACATCTCCTCCCTTTCTTTGGCCTAAGAAAATGATGCTAGCTGCAATTTTTGGATGGGAGAAAGAGTGGATAGGTCAATAGGCCCTTGGATCAACTCAAGATCACCTATTTCTTGCTTGTCCTTCTCCAAAAATACCTTCACTGCCTCTGCAATGTCTCTTGCTTCCGTGACTAGCTCATTCTTAACTTCCACCACCTTCACTACTTCTTCACTAGATAGAACTTAATTCTTCATAGATGTCTTAGCAAGATTCGAAGGATTATGAGTGTCTTGAAATGTATCTACTTTGATTGATTCCTCACCACTTTTGTTCAATTTTCCTTCATCTGGAGCAAAAGTAACATTCACCTCAACCCGTTCATCTTTAGATTGCATTCCATGAGCTTCCAAAATAGATGACTCACCACCAAAAAGAGCCTCTTCTGAGACAACATCAAATTGGTTCCTTAGTAGGTCTGATTTCAAAATCTTTTTTGTTTCTCTAATTACTTTCTCAGTCTCCCCAATCATTAAATTATTTACTCTGGTCTTTCTTGTAGACTCACTCTTGGTTTATTTGAGAATTTCATTCACCTCTTCTACCGAAATCACAAGACATAGATTTACCAAGGTATGCTCTCTAAGTCCGTTATCTATTTCCTTATCACTCAATCTTCTCATTTCTAATACATCATATAGTCTTTTAGGAATCTCAAACATAATCTCAACAAGAGCCCTATTGAATATATCCAAGTACCTAATAGTGGCTTCTTCTAGAGTTCTCTGACTGGCTACATCAAATTTGTCATAAAATTTAAAGAGTGTCTTGAGATTACCTTGAATAGTGAGAGCTTTTTCAACATCTTCAACAGACATACAAGATGGATCTAGCTTTATCATCTTTCTAGCTTTATCCTCACCAAAGGGCTTGTCCTTAGACACTTTTGAAGATTTAGTGCTCTTTGTCTTTATTTCCTTTACTACTTCATCAGACTCAGTCTCTTCACCATCATCCACAACAACATATACTCTTGTGCCTTTATCCTTCTTTTGATTCCCTTTGCTATCAGATGGCTTGAATTGGGCTTTTGGTGTGTTGGCTAGCTTTTGAGAACCAGAGGAAGGTGTAGATCTCCTAGTTGGTCTAGATCTAGCTGAGGAAGCTACTGGACTAACTGACTCAACCTTTAATGTCATTCCTTCTTCAACTTGGTCTCTCTTCTTCCTAGCTTCCTTAACCGCTTCGGCAATAATCCCAATGCTCTTTGCATATTTCTCTACCTCCTTTCTCACTTTCCTGATCATCTCAGGATTCTTGAACCCCCTATGAAATTGCAAGTCCTTCTCAGCAAAGGTGCCAAACCTTTCTTGAGAGGGATCAGTAGGATTAATCAACAAATGTTGGGCATACATTTCCAATATCTGCTCATCTACCTCATATCCCATGGGCATGATCCATACTATCCTAGGTTCTATTGCTTCCATTAAGCATTGATGAAAGTCTACCATGAAGCATATGGTGTCCTTGTACTTCTCCATTATAGATTTAGGGATTCTTTCCCTGTCTTGCATCGTGCTCTGAAATTTCTTGAAGTATCCCCAAAGTGCAGTTCTCTGGGTTTTTCTATCTCCAATGCTATATTAAAGATCTCTAATTTGGACTACCACCGGTCTGTCACTGGCCCATTGTATATTATCAATACCCAGAATGTCATTCATGAAATAGAAGAATAAGCATAACACTAGAGTGCCATAATTGAATGTATTATTCTTGTCCTTCTTAATAATAGTCAATTTTATCATAAGATGGCCTCAAAGTAGCTCACATAGATCATACTTCTTGTTCTCCTTAATCATCTGATATGCAACATAGATAGTTGTAACAAATACCGAGTTATTCCAACTAGAGTGATAAATCTTATATCTGACAATCATAGAAGCAAACTTCACATCTGGCTCAATAATATCATTGATCGTCATAGCCCTTTTGTCAAACTAGGAATCAACTGCATCTGCAACCATCTGATTCTTCAAAGACCAGAGCGCAGGCAAACCACCGGATGAGCTTAAACTAGTTACAATTTGGATCACTTTTTTAGTGATTTTGAACGGTTGGTTTAACCACATGAATTCATCACAAATTCGGCTCAGAACATATGGGACCCACTCATTTTTGTCAAACACTAGAAACCTAATGACCTGCATAATGTTTTTTTCCTTCAAAGCATTGAATTTGGGCTTGATCTTGAAATCCTCTCCTAATATATGATTGGTGTATAATATCAACAACTGGGAACCTCCTAATTCTTCAATATTCACATGTATGTATGCACTAATATGCTCAACATAAAGAACATTGTATGAAACATATGAAAATGTTCCTAGAGGATCATCTTCTACTGATTTGAAAGGGTACTTTTTGAATTTGGGTTGATATCTCTCAGTTATATCAACTACCAAAGGTGTATCCATTTTAGAGATATCAAATTTTCAAACTTCACAGACAAATACCTTACTTCACTAGATTGGGGTTTTCACGTTGAATCACCTTCACACTTTGATCACTCAGAAATCTTCTCATAGAGATCGCTTCTAATCTCTCTTACAAAATTCAAAGTGACAAATGAAAGGTAAAGGTTTCCTTTTATCATTCGCACTTTTAACTTTTTGATGTAATAAATGCACTTGCCCTAACCCTTCCAGATACCTTGTTACCACAATTTACTCACAAAATTTCTCCCAAGGATCTCCAATTTCAATCAAATACTTCCAAAAATCCATCCAAATGATTTGCAATACATCAATGCAACTACTGACAGTTTGTCGCATCCCGACACCAACTGCTGGTAGGGGAGAAAAAGATTATCTTGAAAATTCCCCAAGGACAGAGGCCTTAACTAATTCCCAAAGGAATTTCTAACACCTGATGACCTATGCAATGTCTCTTGCCAACAATGCTAGCATCATGTATGGATAGAGTATAAAAACTGTACAATGGACATGGATACAACAATATTACTAAACTAAGGACATTGTGCTAGATAAAAGGAATAGTATGAAATGCCAACAACTAAAAAGAGATAGGGAGAGACGAAGGAAGATTAAAACCAGTCCACTATTGAAGCCTCCGGTAAATTAAGGGAAGGAGGATGAGCCTGGAGAGGAACTACCTCAAGGGAAACACTAGGAACCTCACAAACAACTAGAGCTAGGGACAAGGCAACTTTAATCTCCATGTCCACAAGCTCAAAATATGCAAGAGTCAATGATCGAGTAAAGATCATAGACAACGTCGAGATATTCTCCAAAGAAGCAAACAAGAATGCCTTTGTAGATGAAACAGGTGACTCAGTCTGAGGAAGCAATATAGGAGTTGGACTACCAGCCTCCACAAGAGGGTTAGTGACAAACTTGGGAGAAGGTGAGGCCTTCTCAATAATGCAAACCAAAATAGGAAAAGAAACAAACACTGAAGTAGGAAAAGAGACAGGTGAGGAACATACCTAAGCTGGTTTGCGCTGACAAAATTCTGGAATGAAGCCCTACTTGAACTTACATTTAGGATATGTAAGAGGCACAAGCCATCTGTCAACTATAGCAGGTTAGAGAACCCTAGGAAATATCTAATGAAGAAATGGTTATGAAATAAGAGGATCAAGAAAAGAAACGCTAGAGACCACCTGTGCATGCAACATATTGAACGGTTGAGACAATGGAGGTGCCTCAGGCAACAAGGTGATGAGAGGTGGTTCCATGCACGATGCAATGAAGACTTGTACCCTTTTAGGGGGAGGTTCATCAAGATTCCCAGAAGTGACCGGTAAATACACCAAAGATGATGCAGATGTTGGAATGTCTAAAGGAATAGGAATAGACACAACAAGAATAGATGTTGAAGGTGTTCCTTTAGTGTGCAAGGCAATGTCATGTTCTTAGGCCATCACTTGTCGATGACTCTTATGCTCATGCACATGTTGATTACAATGAATATGGAGACTAGGGACTAAATTATGAGAAGAGTCAAAAGCATCATGCTCCATAGGAGAGGCTTCTGAGAGTGTGTTTCACACAAGAGAAGGCTCCACCGATGAAATAAAAGGTACCCCCAATATAGACACTACATTCATGGCCACAAGTGCCCTTGTTCACTTCACTCGAGGAGAAATAGGAGGAATAGGGGGTGCCCTCAAAGGGTATGAGGTAGGAGTCAATGATGATGAATAAGCATGAGGAGAGTGCTTCCCCTTGCCATATCGATCAAGACAAGGGATAACTACCAAGATCAGGATCTCAAAGGGAGAGAGGGTCACAGACTTAAACAGTGCGAGTGCCTTTGTCTGCACTAGGTTTAGTCATGGGAATGAAAGACACCACTAAAGGCTATGTATTCCTAGGTGGATGAGGAGGTCTCCTCGGAGGAACAGGCTTAACCTTAACCCCTGATGAAGAAGGGGCATAAGTTACCACTCACTCCAACACAAGAATGGACAAAGTGAAAGTTGATGCAGGAAGAGGTAACGAATAGTTAGGATGGACTGATTTAGGAGCCAAATCCCCCATTTTATACTGATAGTAAGATTTATACATTAAGTCACCACGAGGAAGCATAGACCCAATCGGTGTAGGCAGAAAATGATCTAGCAAAAAATCCCCATGGGCTACTAGTGGTCGATATCTAGTATCCTGGATGACATGCATTAAACCTTTATGATGAAACTTTAAGAAATTATGGATCACTGAAGGGATTGCATCCATAGCTACCAATCAAGGAATACCTAGTTTGGAACGAAGGAGGTTTGATTCAAGAATGATGATAAACATAGTTATAACAACCTTGGGTTGCATGAGGACTATCACATGATACTACCCAAAGGGGAAAGAGAGACCATTATACATTCCCAAGGTAGCACAACACTCATCATATCTCGGCCTATGCCATCCATTAACAAAAAAAAAACCTCTGTGATGTCATTGACTCTACATGAAGGATTAGCCATTACACCTATAATAGTTTGGCCATTAAGCTTCATAGGGATATACAGAGGAGCAGGCTCTCCACAATATAGGGCATCTAGAAGGGTGGATGATATGTATAAGAATTTTGTCTTCTATCTAGGAGGCGAGATCAAAGTGATAGTGACCATGTTAATATAAGGGCCCTCATTTGATGTTGGATCCATAGATGATACAAAGATGAAGTTAGATGAGTGCAGTGGAAAAGGATCAGTATAAATCTACAATTCACTATTTGTTTTATCAACAAATTTATTGAGCTTATGTTTTCTTTCACGCACCTTAATAGATCCACTATCAATGTGGTCTTAAACTATGTGTCTAAGATGATAACAATGTTCAATATCATGTCCAAGAACACAGTGATATTGACAAAATTTTGAACCATCATACCAATGAGGGTATGGTATGTTGTTAGGTAGAGCTTTGATCTACGGAAGGGTTATAAAGTTATCCTCTAATAAATTTTGCATTATACTCAGATAAGAATTGTTTAATTTGGTGAAGACCCTATTACATTGTGGTTCCTATGTAGTAGCTATCAGTGATGTAGCTATGACATTAGACACAACTTTGTTCTTTCTAGACTATTTCATGGATATGCTCCCAAAAGCACCAGTACTAGAGTTTGAAGTAGACTTTCCAAACTAAGTAATCATGTGTTGGTAATTAGTGAGTGCAGAACACAAGTTATCAAAGTTTCGGTTTCAATTAAGGGAGAGTTCCAATAAACATTTGTTGTAAGTCACTATCTAGCAGAGCAAAGGAGATTCTCATAGAGATAGATTGGTATCATAAAATGAAATATGTGACTTTCTCATTCACATTTTTCTTACAAAGAAAAAGGTCTGCAATGGTGACCCTACTACCAATGTTGGCTTGGAACTGTTTGAGAAACAAGTCCATAAGCTGATCAAATGTCTGGACGAATTGATTAGGTAATGAGTTTTACCATTCTGATGCAATCCCCTTGAGGGAACATGAATTTTTTTTAAGCAAGATGAAATACAAACTATGATAATCTCTACACATGGTCATGAATGAGTCAACATGCACATTAGGATCATCATATCCATTGAATCAATCAAACTTCAATGCTTCAACCCCCTAGGGAAGGATAGTGTTAAGGATGGTCAAATCAAGTTGTCTCTTGCGATAATAAGTAGGTAAAGAAGACTAGCTAGAGACAGATGCAATATTTGTGAGTTGTTATTGCAATTGACCCATTTCCGCAATATGGTATTCAAGACAAGTTTTCAAGGTGGAGGATGAGGTGGTGAGGAGGTGGAGGAGCACTGCGTGCACCACCACCTCCACCAGCACTAACATGGGGACTAGTACCACCATCACGGATAGTACCAGTACTTGAACTAGCACTTACAAAAGTGATATAAGCCATTGTGGAAGTGGTCGTGGAGCTTCTAGACATGCTAGTGCAACCCAGAGGAATGGTAGAAGCATTGATGCTAGGATTAATAGGTCCTAAGTCAACCATGTGTACTATCATCCCAAGTATGTGAACACCAAATTGAGAGTCATAAAGGTAGGAACCAGAAGGACAACTGAGAGGGGGTGGGGGTGAATCAGTTGTCAATGAATTTCAACCTAATTATAACTTAATCTAACTTAATACTTAATACCGGTAAACCAAACTTAATGTCGATTAACAGATTAGTAGTTAATATCAATACCGATGAAAATTAATGCATGAAACAGAAAGAGAAACAACATCCACAACACATAGCACAAATATTTTTGACGTGGAAACCCTGTAAGGGGAAAAACCATGGTGGGAAACCTTACCCAAAATCAGATGATACTACTATAGATAGTATGTGTATACAAATGGGGTCTGCACATGCAGAAAGGCCAACCACCTAGAGCACACTGCTCAAATGGGAGTCGCAATGACTACAATAGGATGGTTAAATCCTAAATTAATGTACTACTTCAAAGTGCATCTACAATGTTGGATTTAGTACTGGTTTAAGCTTTGATAAACACCTTCAAACCTTCTTTTAACCTTCGAATGATGTCTGCTTGATTCACTCTATGATCTGCTCATATGATCTTCAATATTTGCACAGACCATGATCATACCATAATTTCACACTTCATCTCACAAATGAGATCTTACATTTATATAAAACCTAAGACCAAATGTGTAGGTCGGCTCACTAAGAATATTACAATTAAATTAATTACAAATAAGTCTTGATGCGATACAACATGTCGGCTCAATACAATTACAACAATATCCAATCAATAAATCATCTCCATAATGTGTTGTGTTGATCTGGAATAGATAACGTATTGTGAGTGTAGACACCTAAAAATGGTCAACGCTTGCGGAATCATACTTTAACATTTGCGCATTGCCTCATTTTAGGTTTTTGCGTCACATTAACATTTCTCCTATGATTCGCACTTGGTCTTTATCATTTGCGAGCATCGAGTCCTTCTTCTACATTCTTCATTTGTATCGCTTTCGAATTAGGGTTTTGTCCTCTTATCAATCTTGTCGTTTTGAGATCGATTTATCATCGATCCTCGTCCTTGTCAATCTCGTCAATTTTGCGATCAATTTGTCATCGATCCTTGTCCTCTTCAATCATGTCAATTGGCGCATATCAATTTGGTCTCTTTATCAATATTGGTCAATTTGTCAACCAATTTCAAATGTTTATCAATCAAACCATTTATCAAGTCAGAATCATGATCAAATTGAATCGACATCAAATCAATCTTACATCAAGACCTAATTGTCATCTTTGCATTTCTAATTCATTTAATCTTGTTTGTCATTTTCCCTCTAGGTTAAATAATTTAATTATTTATCCTAAGTCTTCTTGTCACAATTAAATATTTATTTAATTGGCTAATTAATTTCTCCCCTCTTTGTGAATTAATTAATAAATGAAAAATTATTAATTAATTCACTTAATTCCTATTTTCCAATTTCAATTTCCTCCTATTTTTATCCTAATTTCATGGGAATGACATTTCAATTTGTCATAATTTGTCATAATTGACAATCAATCAATTTTGACATAGAAAGTTGTCATAATTTTGTCATAAATTATCAATCAATCAAATTTTGCATAGAAAGTGCATAATTTGTCATAAATTTGTCATAATTGACATAATTGATTTGCAATTTCCATTTGAATCTCTTCATGCTAATTTGATCATTTCTCCAATTTATCTATAAATTGGATGAATTTCTTCAATCAAAGCCCCTGATCCTCTAATCCCCGAATAATCACATTATCTAATAACCACTTTGTCGAATCAATCACGCTTCGAGTATTCTTGAGCAATCATCTTGTCCACTTGCTTTCATCTCATGTGTATGCACTAGTAGGTGAGATCCACAACAAAGCTATTTGAAGGAGAAAGAAGGACAATGGAGCCACATGAAGGAGACATTCAAATCTGCACTTGGTTTGCTTAATTTTCAAATCTTGAATGTTTTATTTTCATGTCTTTATTGAGTGTGTTTAGGATTGATCATTGCATTTGAGATTTTGTGATTGAGCTATGACTAATATTGACATTTGCTTGTGATGATTTCCAGATTTCCTAGCTACATTAATTGGTGAACCCAACGTGAACACTAACCATCTAACTCCTTAACTGTGTTTTTGAGTGCTTTTGAGTTGATTTGCAGGTCAAAAACCCAAGAAACAGGGTAGTGCAGGACTTTCTGGGAACTTCTGCACCTATGTCAAGCATTCTATGCCTGTGTCAAACATTTTGTGCCTATGTCAAGGACATTCTATGCCTGTGTCAGACATTCTGCGCCTGTGTCATGCATTTTGAGCCTGTGTAAAGTCCAGAAACAGAGGTAAAAGACAGTGTTTTTACTTGAAAATTGTTTTCTTTTGCATTCTGTTTCTGCTTTTTTGGTTTTGTTGGTACTGATTCTCTGTGCAAAACCTTGGCATATGCATGACAAAGACAATAAATGAAACTACTAACATGTTTTGTGTAGGTTCGATAGTCAAAGACTAAGCATATCAAACTTCTGACTTGGGTTTTGCAGGTTGCCTTGGACTACAACTAAACTTTGTGTTTGCAATTAATATTTAGGCACCTAGTGATTTCTAAATAGGATGGAATCAATATATGTTTTCTTTGATTGTTGAGTTTGACATTAGAGTAGGAGAGTATGCTCTCATCCTTCTTAGGGTGATCAGAAATCCAGATCTTCGATACCATGCTCATGTTTTTGATTGTGTGTCACCTTTAGAGGGCCTGCCTTCCTGACCATTTGCTTTTGCAAGCAAGTGATAATCGTGAGAAGGGAATGACCTAAAGTGAGAACGGCTAGAATACCTTGGCATTCTCACTCACTATAAACAAATACCTGATGAGCAAAAGCTTTGAAGGAAGGGTTACGTGGGAATTGTAGTTACTTGGGAAGTGATGACCCTTGAACTCTTTCTCATATCAACATCTAAGTAGGGCCTCATGGTCTAAATCATGCTTGTGCGACTACATTTGTTTGGTATCTTGATGGGCTTAATGTCTCAATCACGCGTGCATGACATCAAGGAGTAACGCTTAACAGAAATCCTTACTAAACACCTTGTTTTTAGAGGCCAAAAACCCTTCTAGTTGCTTGAGAAGGACAAGTTCAGATACTTGGAAGAGATACTAAGTTCACCATGGGGACTGATGCTTGGCTGCCCTGAGAAGTGAGTGCCGTGGAGGGGAGCCTGTGGGGTCAAGCATCTATGTATTCTCCTTGAATCCCATAACAAGTCTACCTCTCAAGTACCTAATGTCCCTGCCTACCATAAGAAATATGTGAATGAGCATGATTGTTTTGAGTCTAAGTAGAAATATCTTGTCTTCTTTGCTTGTCAAAAGTTGAGTTGTGTCTCATTTCAAAACCAAGACAAATTGATTCAAAACAAGGTCAAAGAACAAGAACATTTTATCCAACAAAGTTCAAAACACCTTCAAACATGGTTGTCAAATATTTTTCAAAATCTTGTCTCAACATTCATGTCACTTAGATTTAGGTTCATCCTAGGTTTGCATTTTGCAAAGTCATTGTCAATTACCAAGGTTAAGTTTCACCTAGGTCATACTCCTTTGCATATCCATAAAAGTCATCCATTTACATGTGTCCTCTTGCATTAAAGTCATACCATTGTCATACATTCATATTTGCATACCCTAGGTCTCTTCATTGAGCTTAGGCCATTATCATGTCATATTAAGGTCACTTGCATAGTAATTGTCCCTTAGCATATAGTGTCAAAACTAGGTTTTGTCATACTTGAGTAATCCAAATCTTTGATAAACCCTAAGTCATTGTTAAGAAGTCTAGACCTTATCAACCTTTTCTCTTTTTGTCATTATTGTCATTTGGTCAAACCTAGCTTAGTATCCAAGCATAATAGGGGAGACATTATCAATTTGTCCTATTGTCACTTGGTCCTTTTGTCCTTTGAGGTCTAGACATCATTTCAATTTCCTAAGGGTCTCATTTTTAGAATTGCATTCATAAGTTTGTCAAAATCTTGAAAAAAAGAACAAAAACATAGGCTGCATTCTTGCTATAGATTGCATTTCCATCTGTTTAGTTTGCATTTAGTTGCATATCATACATCATCCTTGAAAAAAAAAAATTCAAAAATATTGCATTTGCATAGTGACATGTTTGTTGAAATGAGGTCTCAACCTTCTTACGAAGCCATGTCATCACAATTGAGCAATCAATCATGTCAATCCAATCTCTACATGTCTCAGAACTTGGATCAAACTTATCATGATGATGTAAATGTCCAAATACAAAAACTAGAGGAGAAACTAGCTCAAGAAAATGAGATTTTGGAACAAAGAGTGAAAAACATGGAGAAGAATAGATCACAAATGTCCAAAATGTTTCAAAAATTTCTAGGTCGAAATCCCAAGATTGAGCCAATTGATGTAAGATCTCTTCTTGAACGATTAGACATACCAGCTCTCCTCTCCCAAATAGAGATGATGAAACAATTTCAAGAAAAGAGACAACATCAATTTCAACATTATTTGCCTCCACAACAAGAACAAGAAGGTGTTTACTATCAATCAGATTTTCAACCATCACAACCAATTGTTCAACAGTTCAAACATTTCCAATAGACACAACCAATGGTCCAACATATACAACCAACACAACCAATGGTCCAATTTCAACAATATGTCCAACCAACTATACAATGTCCACAAATAGTTCAACCAATGGTGGAATATCAACAAGTTCAATCAACATATCAATGTCAACAACTACAACCAAACATTCAGAAACAAAGGTTGCAACACAAACCAACCCAAGTTTCAAACATGTCAGAACAATTGAACCAAGTCCAATATCAAAACATGACATTAGATTAGAACCAACTCCTTGCCAAACAAGTTCAAATTCCAAATACAACTATGTCAAAACCTCGAAAGAAAGGTGGCTTTATTGCAATGCTCTTCAGGAAATTACCAAGTGAGTTCTTTGAGGAAGATCAAGATAATACACTTATGTCTAGCAATGCCTCATCCCCCCGCAAACAAATTGACTCTCCAGTGGCATCTATCCCTACACCTTTAGAAGTTTCCCAAGAACCTTCCATATTATCCTCATCAAACAATACACCCAAGGATGAAATTATCCAAGAGCTATCCATAATTGACTGCCAACATAATCCAATTCATGATGCACATCCTTGTCATGTTTCATAAATACAAGACCCAATGCCACCATGCACTTTATTGCCATTACCTATTTTAGAGGACCCCATTCGAAGTCCCTCTTCCTCATGTTCAAGCATTGATTCCTTGCCAGAATCCATCACAAATGTTCAAAGTGTATTTCCTTCATGCCAAAACATTGATCCCTTGTCAGAATCCCTCATGCATATCCAAATTCCAACCTCATGTAAAGAGGATAATTTAGAGCATGAAGAAACGTGTCTTGAAACGGGTCAAGATCAAGATCCTGAAACCTTATCATCCCATCCAATTGTTGACCAGAACCCCATCTTCCCAGACACTCATGACGATTCCCCTATTCTTGTCCATCCTATCCAAAGTCCTATTGACACTCCATTCCCCAAGAAAGATCAAGATATCCCAATCCATCCAATCCCAAACGATCCCCTTCCATTTCATGAAAAAAATGTCCTTTCAAATCCCATTGGCATTCCACTTCCTCAGAAAGATCAAGATATCCTTTCCATCCTTTCCGATGATCCCATTAAAAGTCAAGAGCAAAGCACCTTTAAAGAGGATTCCAATGATCTTCCTCCTTGTCAAGATCAATTTATTCCTTTAAATCCTCAACAAGATCCTTTTGTTCCTCCATCTCCTTGTCTTAATGCTCCATATACACTCCAAGATTGCATTTCTTTTGATGATCCCATTATTTCTCCCATTCCATCTCTTGAAGAGCCTATCATTGAACCATGTCCACTACACAATCCTAGTCCCCCTCATGATCCTAATCCCACTCGTGATTCTAACATGTCAGTGTAAGATGTTCATGAACCCTCGACATGCACAATGGGTTCTTCCTCTTTGGTCCAATCTGATCCACTTCAAGATCTCATTATTTCTCTCATATCATATCCACCACATAATGGATTTGCGTCTTCTTCTCAAAGAAAAGAGTATCCTACAAGTCAAGATATTCATAAAGGCAAAGGAGTAGATCTCCATAAGCAAGAATCTCTCCATATCAAAGAAGATCTTAAGGGTCATGTCTACACAGCTCACTCTCAAGACGTTGGTATCCCTCCATCAAAATCAAAACATACACCTTCCCCATCATACCTTCCATCCATCTTAGGTCCTTATATCCCTTCGTCCTCTATGCAAGGTCAGCAAAGGCACACATCTTTGAGAACCTTCCAGTCATCCAAAAGAACTCCATTTCATTCATATTCATCCATGCATTCATTTCCTCCTCCAAGCAATTTGGATGCCAAGTATAAAAGTCATAAGTCTAGAAATCCACATGTATTCAAAGATCAACATGTCCAATATAATCGACATGTCAAAACAAAGAACAATATGATCTATAAAGTAAAGGAAAAATCCAAGAGGTCACAAAGGCCCATTGAGCAAAATAAAGCAAAGTCAAAATCTATATGGGTTCCTAAATCCCTAATGCAAGCAATGCACTCCAAGGAACCACAAAAGCATGAAAAATCAAAAACCATGTGGATCCCTAAGCGGCTCCTTGAAGCACAAAAGCCTAAAGAAACATCCAACTTGGCATCCAAAGTTGCTATTCCTCCATCCAAACCTTCCAAGTTTGTTCCTCCATCACCTTCTTCATCCATTTTGGGCCCTTATGTCCCAAAATCCCAAGCTATTCCTCCATCCAAATCTCACAATCTGAGATCCATTTTTCCTCCATCAATCCACCACCCATCAAGGTGTGTGCCAATGTCGATCTTGCCTTCATTTCCGTCCATTGAAGCCCAATTTTTCCAATGCATATTTTCCATCCTTCCATCCCTTTGGTCCAATCCTTTGCATAAATCCTCGCCTTAGTTTCATCTTATTTTCCATGTCCTTATCCTACCAACATCTTTGAGCATACTTTTAAAGGTCATGGTCCATTTTTTTCAAGGCTACTATCCAAAAAAAAACAAAAAGATGCTTGAGTCCTTCTTTCATCCCCTATCATGTGTCCATCTTCTATTGGAAAAGTCAAAAATCAAAAAATCAAAAAGCTAAAAAAAAAAAAAAGACAAAAAAAAAAGACAAAAGAAAAAAGTAAAGCAAAAATAATTCATCCACTGGTGAAAACCTGGCAAACAGGCACCTTGGGCAAGTACCGTGATGAAAACCTGGCAAACAGGCATCATGCATAATTTATGAACTTCTTGCATACCACACTTGGGGGCAGGTTTCCTCTTTCATATCCTATTGCCCTTCATTATCCTATCATACCATGTCACACCCCTGTCATTACCCTTCATATCCTATTGTCCCTCATGTCCAGTTTCCCTTTCCACCTTTGATCTTAACAAGGCTAAGGATCATCATGAGCATCATGCATCTTGTTTGCAGCTTTTAGTCTATCATAGCTTTTGGTCATTTATCCATTTGCTTATTACAACTTTTCATCCATATTCCATTGGCTTATCACCAACCCTTTGTCCATATTCCTTGGCTTATGGTAACCTTTTGTCATTGTCCCTTAGTCTATCATATCCTTATCCTATTCATATCCTTTATCCATTCTTGGTCTTGCTTATCCTATCCATATCTTATCACTATCCATACACTCTTTTTCATTCCTTGATCTTGATCTGACATAAGGACGCAAAATTTAAACATGGTTTCAAAAACCTCTTGACATGTCCCTCATGCCATGTTCTTGCTTTACATTGTCATATCCAGTCTCTTGTCCCATCACGCAATAGCTCTTGAAAATTGCATCTGTATTGTCTCCATGATAAAAGGCCTTTGTCTTCCCTCTATCCACCAACATTTCAGCAAGCCTATCTATTCACCTGTCATATTCCTTGCCTTGCTAGACACTGGGGACAAAATCATAAAAATTGAAAAATGTCCTGAAAAAATCTCTTTAAAATCTAAAAATGTCCTGAAAATATCTCTTAAAAATCTAAAAATGTCCTGAAATAAAATCATAAAAATCGAAAAATGTCCCGAAAAAATCATAAAAATTGAAAAATGTCCTGGAATAATCCAAAAAAATTTGAAAAATATCCTGAAATAATCCAAAAAAAACTGAAAATGTCTTGAAATAAAAACAAAAAAATTGAAAAATGTCCTGAAATAATCCCTAAAAAGTCAAATAAAGTCCTCAAAAAATGAACACAAAAAAATTGTAAAAAATTGAAAAGCAAAACAAAAACATAAATATCCCCTTTGTGCATAGACAGATCGCTAAGCATACATCCAATGACACGCAATCCAACATTGTGCTTTACTATAAATCACGCATTAACAGATGAACTTTTCAATCAAACCAGACATTCAAACTGATCAACATTGTCATATCAATCAAACATCAACCTCAAAATCATTTGTCCTTGTCTCTACTATCATGGGTCTTATACAGGGTGTGGTATACTCGAAACCAGACTGTGTCCTGTCTTAGAAGGGGTACCGCATGTCCTGAAACCAGACAGCATGATCGTCCTATCAACACTTTCAACTTTTGACAATGAAGATCAAGATGTTTGTTTGCTTTGTTGGAATTTGTGCATCTTATTTTTTTATTGATTTATCTTTGGCTTCGGTCATGTTCCTATGTTGCTCGATGATGTCACTGAGTGATTTAGAGTGACCGAGATGGTTCATGGTCCTTTTCCTTTTTGTTGTGATTGCTGTTTGTCTGTGATGTGTCTGTCTTTTGCAAAAAGGGTTGCATTTCAGCTCTGGCCTTCAATGCCATGATGCTCTGCATCCGCTTTGCTACATTAAATAAAGGTTCTCACCTACTTATGTGCATTCGTGAAAGCAATTTTTTCTTCATCTCTACCTGTCCTCTGTCTAATTTCTACTTACTAACATTTCTTCCATCAATCTTGGCAGTCTGTTTGATCCTATCATTTTCTATCATTCTTATTGATCAATTGGCCTCTTCTCTGCATGTTTTCGGCCAATTCCTCGAGGGGGCATGCATATGTCATTGTCATTATCTGGGGCATTTTCATTATTGTTCTTTGAAACAATGCTTAAAATTGCATTGTCTCAAAGAGGGGCAAAATGTAGACACCTAAAAATGGTCAACGCTTGCGGAATCATACTTTAACATTTGCGCATTGCCTCATTTTAGGTTTTTGCGTCGCATTAACATTTCTCCTATGATTCGCACTTGGTCTTTATCATTTGTGAGCATTGAGTCCTTCTTCTGCATTCTTCATTTGTATCGCTTTCGAATTAGGGTTTTGTCCTCTTATCAATCTTGTCATTTTGAGATTGATTTATCATCGATCCTCATCCTTGTCAATCTCATCAATTTTGCGATCGATTTGTCATCGATCCTTGTCCTCTTCAATCATGTCAATTGGCGCATATCAATTTGGTCTCTTTATCAATATTGGTCAATTTGTCAACCAATTTCAAATGTTTATCAATCAAATCATTTATCAAGTCAGAATCATGATCAAATTGAATCGACATCAAATCAATCTTACATCAAGACCTAATTGTCATCTTTGCATTTCTAATTCATTTAATCTTGTTTGTCATTTTCCCTCTAGGTTAAATAATTTAATTATTTATCCTAAGTCTTCTTGTCACAATTAAATATTTATTTAATTGGCTAATTAATTTCTCCCCTCTTTGTGAATTAATTAATAAATGAAAAATTATTAATTAATTCACTTAATTCCTATTTTCCAATTTCAATTTCCTCCTATTTTTCTCCTAATTTCATGGGAATGACATTTCAATTTGTCATAATTTGTCATAATTGACAATCAATCAATTTTGACATAGAAAGTTGTCATAATTTTGTCATAAATTATCAATCAATCAAATTTTGCATAGAAAGTGCATAATTTGTCATAAATTTGTCATAATTGACATAATTGATTTGCAATTTCCATTTGAACCTCTTCATGCTAATTTGATCATTTCTCCAATTTATCTATAAATTGGATGAATTTCTTCAATCAAAGCCCCTAATCCCCTAATCCCCGAATAATCACATTATCTAATAACCACTTTGTCAAATCAATCACGCTTCGAGTATTCTTGAGCAATCATCTTGTCTACTTGCTTTCATCTCATGTGTATGCACTAGTAGGTGAGATCCACAACAAAGCTATTTGAAGGAGAAAGAAGGACAATGGAGCCACATGAAGGAGACATTCAAATCTGCACTTGGTTTGCTTAATTTTCAAATCTTGAATGTTTTATTTTCATGTCTTTATTGAGTGTGTTTAGGATTGATCATTGCATTTGAGCTTTTGTGATTGAGCTATGACTAATATTGATATTTGCTTGTGATGATTTCCATATTTCCTAGCTACAGTGAGTTTGGACCAGCTTTGATACCTTGTGATATTTTAACAAGATCTAGAGGCAATGGAAAGAACAAATAAGAGAAACAAAATAGATGATAGGAATAAATTGTATTCTATCAAGATGAAAAATATGATCAACTGGATCATTACAAGATGTAGATTGATTGCCTGTTCAAACAATGTAGATGAGCCTGCTTATATAGGCAAGGATAAGGATATGTGAGCACACAAACATGACATGTGGCTCAATAAGAAATAAGGGTAGGTAGGAAATAGGTGTGGGTAGGTAGGAGAAATAATATAATATTCCACATGAGGTGGAATGTAACAACAAGATAAGATCAACACCATAAAAGGTGGAAATTCTCCTAAACACATTATCCCAATGTTGGCACAAACACCCAAGTGTCTCATACCCAAACTACTATTAAATGCATTTCCTAAGTAAACTTAAGTATAGTATAATAATATCCAAGATGAATAATTATTTACACCAACACCCCCCCTTAAGTGCAATTTAGGGGAATGCACTTAAGTCTACAATGCAACTAAGAAATGCAAGATGGGTCCAGACTATGAGGCCATGTTACCCATGTACAAATGCAAATGCAATCTCCCTTAAACGGAGAAAGAGAGAAAAACCCAATGGGAAAAAACCCTCCCCCAAAAGAGAGATGATGAAAGCACACAATGCTCTCAATGATGAATGAGAAGAACAAAACCTCATGTGAGGAAAAAGTCCCCCCCATAAGAGAGAAGAAAGACCATGAAGCCCCCCCTCAATGTCGAATCTCCTACAAGGATGGTCCAAGATGATGACCAAAACACCTCCCCATAAGGAAGAAAGAGAGCCAATGTTGCACCAATAATGTTAAAGTGTGACAAAACTAGGTACCAAGTCGATGATGATGAATCACTCAATGCAACAAAAAAGAAGATCAAGCATGGAGACAACCTGTTGTGAGCATCATCTAAATACTCAGAAATAGCAGAAATACTCGTACAATCCAAGTCTCACAGGAGCCATGCACAAATGTGTACAATCTAAGTCTCAACTGGAGCCATGCACTAAGTCTCACAAGATATTCCTAATCTACGTATACAAGAGGATTACATCAAATATGTCAACAATGACAAGATACAAAGAGGTGTGGCACTTTATGATAGTGCAAATACAACATTGCTCAAGAAAGAGAATACATCATGATAAAATATTCAAATGTGGAAACATGAAAATGATGCCACCAACAAAGAAACCCTATAGAATACTGCAGATGAAGATGCCTCCGAATGGAATTTCACCAAGAGATATAAATGAACAACTGACCCCCCATAAAAAGATCATGTTGGCACTTGCAAATAATGGAAAAGTGGACTTATGATTTCAACTTTATAACTTCTCAAAATGAGATCTAAGAGACTTCAACAAATACTGCTAGTGATGTAAACTGAGATCCAAGCAAAATACAAGTACCAAATATGCCAAAAATGGCTAAATACTGAAAGTATAATTTCTACTTAAAATCACTGCAAACAAATGGCAGATTATGAAATTAGATGAAAAAATATGCACTTTAAAAAAAAATGGCACTTGAAAAGGAGTCCATGTGAGCCCAAAAGAAACCTCCAAAGTTGTAAAAATTGGGATTTCATAATTTCCAAAAAAACCTGTATCTGAAAATCAGAAAAATCCACCACTATAAAGATCATGAAATTATACCCAAAAAAAAAAAAAATTGCTCGAAAAAAGGAGTCCGGATGAGTGAGATATCGCTATTTGAAAATTGTCTGCAAACTTATAATTTCTGGAAAATTTCTGCCACAGCTTCAAACTTCAAATGCCTCTAGATTTGGCCTCCGAAGTCCGATTTGGATGAAACAAAAGGCAAAACTAACTTTCTTGGACCTCCTCAATCCAATGATGACCTCAGATTTGACATAACAAGCTCCAATAAAAACCTGCAAAAGAAAACTCCAAAATGCAAACCCCAAATAGCATCAAATTTCTCTTAATTAGCAAACCAATGACACTCTAATGGCTTTGATACCATGTGAGATTTTTCCAAGATCTAGAGGCAATGGAAAGCACAAATAAGAGAGACAAAATAGATGATAGGAATAAACTGTATTCTATCAAGATGCAAAATATGATCAACTGGATCATTACAAGATGTAGATTGATTTCTCATTCAAACAATGTAGATGAGCCTACTTATATAGGCAAGGCTAGGGATATGTGAGCACACAAACATGACATGTGGCTCAATAAGAAATAAGGGTAGGTAGGAAATAGGTGTGGGTAGGTAGGAGAAATAATATAATATTCCACATGAGGTGGAATGTAACAACAAGATAAGATCAACACCATAAAAGGTGGAAATTCTCCTACACACACTATCCCAATGTTGGCACAAACACCCAAGTGTCTCATACCCAAACTACTATTAAATGCATTTCCTAAGTAAACTTAAGTATAGTATAATAATATCCAAGATGAATAATTATTTACACCAACACGTATACCAGTCCATAACCTAGACCTATCTGCCGGTAACAACAAATATGTCAACCCGATTAGACCAATAACTAAAAAACCAAAACCAAGTATCCAAACCATGTCTTTAACATAATCAAGTGATCTCCAGATGATAACAAGTCATCATCAGTACCAGTGACCAAATAACCTACCAATGAGCATATACTAGTGATTATGCATAAGTCACTGACCTTGTCGGTGAACACAATGTGTCAATTCAACAGTAAATCAATATAACCATAGTGCCAAATCAATAATATAAATCTCTAGAAGGATAAGTGTTGACATCAATGATAAAACTAATGCAACACATCCATAATACCAACAATCTCCCCCTTTGGCATTGATGGCAACACTAGATGGAAAAACATCTAAGTGCCAAAATAGAATGCCCAAAACCAAAAACCAACAATCTCCAAAATAGATCAATACCAGAAATCAATACCCAAAATACAAAGGGTATATATCTCTCCCCCAATGAATAATGTTTTTTCATAGATATCTCTCCCCCTTTGACATCAAATGCTGAAGCAGTTAAGAAGAAATACCAGAACATACAACCAGCTACTCCCCCTGAGAAGTAGCTCTCCTCCATCAAAGACGGAAAAATATTTCTCTATTAGTTTCTGCTAGTTTGATATCAATCTTCAATCATCTAAGTCTTTGTCAATGAGGGTATTACCCCAAGCTTCTCTCTAAGATATTCAAAGGTTTCCTTAACCAAAGGCTTTGTAAAGATATCTAAAATCTGCTCTTTAGTATTCACATAAACCAATCTTACTTCTTTTTCTTCAACATTCTCTTTCAGAAAATTATATTTGATAGAAACATGCTTAGTCTTAGAGTGAAATACCAGATTCTTTGATATATCAATTGTTGTTGAATTATCACAATAAATGATTATCGGTTCTTTGCATTTTACCTTTATGTCCTTCAACATTTTCTTAATCCATAATACCTAAGTACAATTAGTTGTTGCTACAACATATTCTGATTCAGTTGTTGATAATGATGTACAACTCTACTTCTTGCTTATCCATGAAATCAATTTTCTACCAAGAAAGAATGCACTGTCAATGGTACTCTTTCTATCATCTACATCTCCTACCCAATTTGCATCGATGTATGCACATAAATCAAATTTTTCATCTTTAGGACACCATAAACCAAGATTTGTTGTGCCTTGTAGATATCAAAAAATCCTTTTTACTATTGATTCATGATTTTCTTTAGGATTACTCTGAAACCTTGAAACAATACATACTACATTCATTATATCAAGTTTGGTTTGTGTCAAATATAGTAAAACTCCAATCATAGATTTGTATCTTGTTGGATTAACAGAAGTTGAATCATCCTTCAATGTTAATTTAGTAGTTGCAATCATAGGAGTACTTACCGGTTTAGAGTTTTCCATACCAAATTTCTTCAGTAGTTCCTTTAATTATTTTGTTTGACATATGAGTATACCTTTATCAGTTTGTGAAATCTGCAATCCTAAAAAGAATTTTATCTCCCCAATCATAGACATTTCAAATTCTTCTTGCATCTTGTTAGCAAAGTCCTTACACAATCCATCTTCTCCTCTAAAAATGATATCATCAAAAAAAACTTCAATATCCAAGATGTCATCATTAGTCACTTTGTAATATAAGTTGATGTCAGCATTACCTTTAGTGTAACCAAGCTTCAACAGATATTTGTCCAATCTAGCATACCAAGCTCTAGGAACTTGCTTCAATCCATACAAAGCTTTCCTTAATCTGTAAAACATATCTTTAACATTTGTTAATGAAAATCCATCAGGTTGTTCAATGCAAACTTCCTCTTCAAGATCACCATTTAGAAATGCACATTTTACATCCATCTAATATACTTTATAGTTCTTATGAGCTGCAAATGCACAAAATAATCTAACTACCTCAATTCTATCTACCGGTGCAAAGGTTTCATTATAATCAATTCCCTCTTTCTGTGAATATCCTTTACAAACTAATCTTGCTTTGTTCTTGATTACCTTAACATCTTCATTAAGTTTATTTCTAAATACCCATTTAGTTCCAATTACATTTTTGTCTTTAAGTCAGGGAACTAATGTCCATGTATTGTTCTTTTCAATTTGTTCTAATTCATCTTCCATTGCTTTTATCCAATGTTCATCCTGACATGCTTCAATAATAGACGATGGTTCAATTTGACAAATTAAGTATACCTCTTCATTTTCAAGTCTTCCTCTTGTCATAACACCTTGATACTTATTCCCAATTATCTGATTTTCTAAGTGATTTAGTCTTACATACCTGGGTTTATTTACATGTCGTTGTTCTTCAGTCATTGTGGAATTCTCTGATGATGCCAGTGGGCTGGATCCATATTTTGTACTAGTGCAATCTGCATTGGTTCATTTATGATCATCTCAACTGCCCGTTCAGAATCTAAAAAAGTGTTCATCTATCTTCACATTAGCACTTTCAATGATCTTCTGCAATCTTTTATTAAAACATCTATATGCCTTGCTCTTAGATGAATAACCAATAAATATTCCTTCGTCACTTCTAGGATCAAATTTACCAACATACTCATCTCTCCTAATATAGCATTTGCTTCCAAATATTTTGAAGTATTAAAGAGTAGGAGTATTAACAAACCATGGTTCATAAGGGGTCTTACCGGTTTCACCTTTGATGTGAACTCTGTTGAAAGTGTAAACCATTGTATTACTGCTTCTCTCTAGTACACATGAGGTAAATTTGCTTCCAGTATCATGCTTCTAGCTACTTCCAGAATAGTTATGTTCCTCCTTTCCACAATTTCATTCAACCGAGGTGTCTGGGGTGTTGATAGTTGTCTTTTGATTCTATTCACTTCACAAAATGTATTAAATTCCATAGATGTAAATTCTCCTCCTCGATCAAATCTCAAACATTTGATTTTCTTACTGGTTTCATTCTCTACCATTGCCTTGTATAACTTGAATTTTCCAAAATACTCTGATTTCTCCCTGAGAAAAGTAACCCAACACATTCTAGAATAATCATCAATAATTAGCATAAAATATCTATCTCCGTGTAGACTTCTTGTTCTTGCCAGACCACACAAGTCAGTATGAATTAAATCAAGAACATTATTGGATTTCTCATAAATACTCTTAAAAGTTTTTCTAACTTGCTTTCCCATTTGACATTCCTTACATATCAAATTATGAAGTTTCACAATATTAGGTAAATCCCTTACTGCCTTAGTTGAACTGATATTTACTATGCAATCAAAATTTGCATGGCAGAGTCTTTTATGCCATAACCAACTTTCATCAATATGTGCAATCAAACATGTCTTATCACTGTTATTCAATGAAAGATATTACCTTTAGTCTGATTACCGGTTGCAATCTCCAATCCATTTCTGATCATGATTTTGCATTTTCCATTCTTGAATTGTAACTAAAATCCCTTTTCAACTAATTGACCAACACTCAAAACATTATGCTTCAAACCTTCAACATAATAAACATTGTCAGTATTGTGCTTACCATCCAAAGATATAGTGCCTTTTCATTTGATTAAACAAGATTTATCATCACCAAATCTTACTAGACCTCCATTATATTCCTAAAAAGATAAGAATTTACTTTTATCACTAGTCATATGATGTGAACATCCACTATCAATGATCCATTCATCTTTTTCTTCAATTTTAGCTACCAGGGCCTGCTCTATCGGTGGGATAGTAGGTGTCGGTTGATCTTATTTTATTGCAACAAATGCCCATCCATTTTCTATCGGTTCTTCATCAAAATAATCTATAACTCCTTCATCAGCATAGTAACATGATTTATCTTTGTTCTTCTTAAATCTGTATCTTTGATATTCAGGGCTAGGCTTATATATTCTTTTAGCTTTCTCTCTCAATCTTGCATGTCTATCAAGACATCTAGATGCTATATGACCAACTCTATTGCAATGAAAACGTTTAAATGGTGCTTTACGTTCATACTTACTTCCAACTAGATCTTTAGGCATCTTCCTTGCAAATAGTGCTTCAAGTTGTTCCAATTATTCATTTTCCCTCCTGATATCTTCAATTTCTTTTGCATAAAGTGCTTTCCAATCAGTTTTATCAGATGATGATGATGATGTTGCAGATGATGATTCTCTGAAGGTTAAATTAGTCTTAACTATAGCAACAAGAACAAATTCCTTAAGCTCAAATGCTGAAAGTTTCCCAACCAAGGTATCTCATTTGAGCCAGTGGAAAAGCTCATTTTGTAAGCCAGTGGAAAATAAGCTACTTTCATTTTGTAAGCCAGTGGAAAAGCTCTTAAAAATTTAGAAATAATTTAATCTTCATTTAAGGATCCTCCACAACATTTTATTCCTAAAATAATTTCATTCTATTTCCATAAAAGCAGAAATTCTTTCATCTTCTTCCATTTTCAAATTTTCATACCTGACCCGGTAACATTCTAGTTTTGCAATTTTGAAAGGTATCTTCTTCATTCAATGTTTCCAATTTATCCCAAATAGCTTTAGCAGTAGATTGGTCTGATAATCCCATAATTTGCTGATCTGATAATGCGCTTAGAAGAGCTTCTCTTGCTTTGGAATCATTTTCTTGATCTTTACCCAAAGTTGGTGGATTGGGTTGATTCAGAGTAGGACCAACATAGCCATTATTTGTAACTTCCCATATGTCTCTTCCAATGCAATTCAGATGTGTCTCCATTTTGATCTTCCATATACCATAGTTAGTTCCATCAAGTTTAGGATTGTCCTTCCTGAAAATGTTTGTTGTCATAGGATCTCCTCAAGCTGTTAGGCTTCTACAAAAAGAGGACTTAGCTCTAATACCAATTGTTAGGAACCAGAAGGACAACTAAGAGGGGGGGTGTGAATCAGTTGTCAATGAATTTCAACCCAATTATAACTTAATATAACTTAATACTTAATATCGGTAAACCAAACTTAGTGTCGATTAACAGATTAGCAGTTAATATCAATACCGGTGAAACTTAATGCATGAAACAGAAAGAGAAACAACATCCACAACACATAACACAAATATTTTTGACGTGGAAACCTTGTAAGGGGAAAAACCATAGTGGGAAACCTTACCCACAATCAGATGATACTACTACAGATAGTATGTGTATACAAATGGGGTCTGCACATGCCGAAAGGCCAACTGCCTAGAGCACACTGCTCAAATGGGAGTCACAATGACTATAGTAGGATGGTTAAATCCTAGAAAAATGTACTGCTTCAAAGTGCATCTGCACTGCTGGATTCAATACCGGTTTAAGCTCTTGTAAACACCTTCAAACCTTCTTTTAACCTTCAAATGATGTCTACTTGATTCTCTCTATGATCTGCTCATATGATCTTCAATATTCACACATACCATGATCATACCACAATTCCACACTTCATCTCACAAATGAGATCTTACATTTATACAAAACCTAAGACCAAATGTGTAGGTCGGCTCACTAAGAATATTACAATTAAATCAATTACAAATAAATCTTGATGCGATACAACATGTTGGCTCGATACAATTACAACAATATCCATTCAATAAATCATTTCAATAACGTGTCATGCTGATCTAGAATAGATGACGTATACTGGTCCATAATCTAGACCTATATGTTGGTAACAACAAATACATCAACCCAATTAGACCTATAACCCAAACACCAAAACAAAGTATCCAAACCATGTCTTTGACATAGTCAAGTGACCTCCAGATGATAACAAGTCATCGTCAGTCCCAGTGAACCATATAACCTGTCGATGAGCATATACCGATGACTATGCATAAGTCACTAACTTTGCCAGTGAACACAATGTGCTAGTTCAATAGTAAACCAATATAACCATAGTGCCAAATCAACAATGTAGATCTCCAAAAGGATAAGTGTTAACATCAATGACAAAACTAATGCAACACATCCATAATACCAACACATAAGTGTCAAAATGATTATCCCGGGGAGGAGTACTTGCTAGGGGAACATGAACCTTAACAATAAAAGATAATTCCATCAACATCTCCAGGCCTCTTCTATTTGAAATCGACATATCTCTTAAAGTATTCACGATATTTCCAACCTAAGGGAGACATTTTCCTAGTTTAAGAAACCTTCAAAATCTATCAAGTTCTCCTCTAACATATGAATTCAGTTAAACTCAATAGTGACAACAGATTCATGATCAATAGTTAGAGTTCATCGAGGTGTTATTCCAAGAGTTAGATTGTGAAATAAATGGAGAAGGACTTCCCACTTCTATGCCCTTCCTGACCCGAATGTTTCTATTCAGACCTCCTTTGAGGATACCACTAGTGCTAGAGAGTCGAGTGGTTAGAACTCTGACATAGATTTTTATATTGAGTTTACTCCCCCCATTTAAAAAGCTAAGACTGAAAAGATACCAATGGCCAAGTCAATTATGGGAAAAGGCAGAAAAGGGCAAAAGAAAGTTGTGATTTCTTTTTCCTCTACTTCAGCGGCTAAGGTTACCCTTGTTGCTAGTGGCCCTAAAGGTAACCCTGAGGATTCTATGGGTGAGATGGAGGGTAGTATGGGTCAAAACCTCTAGTCTCCCCCTTCACCGCCCCTCAGCACTTCTACTGCTAATATTAGTGTTATGGTTCATGAGGATCTTCATCCTAAATGTGTTGAGCTCAATGATAAGGAGGACTATCAGGATGTGCTAGGGATGGCAAGGGAACATGTCATTGATACCTTTAGTATGTTTAAGTGGTTTTTTCATGAGTTGAAAGAGGTTAGACTTAATTAGAGGGCACTGGGAAGCAAAATGGAGGCCATTCTCGTGGGAAATATTCAAGTTAATCTGAAAGAGGTTGGGCAGTGGTTGGAGGAGGAGAAAAAATTAGTGTTGGAGTGAAATCAAAGGGATGGAGAAGGTATTGACCAATTGAAAAAAGGGTTTGAGGAAAAACTCTCCAATGTGGAAGTTGGCTATGAGAAAATCCAGGCTACCCTTAAGACTATTATTTCTAGCAACCATAAAATTGTCAAGCCAACAACTGATGCCATAAATGCAATGGTAAACAACTTTGATAGAATGCAGTAGGACAAAACTCTTGTTACCATTGGAGAAGATACTAATGTAATCCAGGCTGATGAAGGACCCAGTAAGAGGACGTGAGGATATATGAAGAAGAGAGAGACCACTCAGAATGAGGACTATAAAGAAATTAAGGTCATAGCTGAAAATATGAGTACGTTGGAGGCGGAGGTGGTTGAAACCCTCAAGATCCTCATGTAGCTAGTCTGCTAGTTCTATTTATTTGTGTGTTCGATCTTTTTGTTGTCTTTTCGCTGCCTGTCTGGGATTTTGTTGCCTTTTTGGTTGTTGTTTGTAATGTTCTATACTTTGCAACCTATCTTGTATTAGATAATTTTTTTCTTTGATTCTAAATCTTTTAGAATCCATTTTGTAAAGGGTTTCAGGGCCCTGTCAAAACTTGTTTTTGCCATAATCCAAAAATAAATGGAGAAAGACTCCTTGTCAAAATGGTCCTTACAAGGTGTGAAGCCATGAAATCGTTTGAATCAGGAAGTGCTTTATTAAACATTGGACCTAGCCGAGGAGGACTGTAATGGTTTAGAGGAATGCTCTTCCTAACAATCCTTCTCACAACGGCTCCTATGGTAGTCTAGGTTGTAAATATCATAAACAAACTCTACAACACTTCAACCACTTTACAAAGGTATTGTAAGGATTCTACAACACTTATTGATGAATAGAACTTAGTTGAAATTTGTTCATATTTATATATATATATATATATATATATATATATATATATATATATATTAAGTTTCAAATTTTATAACCACACACACACAATGAGAAAATAAAAAATGCAACTGGTTGACGTCGGGTTCACCAAAATGTAGAGAATAGGATTTTCTACCCTCGAAGTGATGAATTTCAATGAACAAACCAACCTTCACTTTACCTCACTTTACTGGCCCTCAAGTGAGTTAGAGGATATAAACTATAAAACTAAGCAACCAAGCCACTGAGACCTTTGGATGACTTCTATTAAGTCTTTGTTCTCAAAACATGCAGAACTAGGACACCTGCATGACACGCTAATGTCATGTATAGACAAAGTACATAAATTGTATAGCTGACGTGGATACAAAAATATTACTAAGCTAAGGATGTTGTGCTAGATAAAAAGGAATAGTACAAAATTCCAATAGCTAAAAAGAGACAGGGAAAGATGAAGGATGCTTACAATTGTTCCATGATTGAAGCCTCTAGTAAAGTAATCTCCTTCTCTTGATCATGAACTACACACAAAAAAGAGGAAAAATATTGGAGCTATGGTAAGATGTCTTCCTTAGTCAAACCCCCATTTCGGTGTTTCCACCTCCATAGATAGCTAAGGTAATAGTCATGAATGAAAGAAAATGATAACAATCAATATAATGGATATGCTAGATGAAAACAATGAACATAATATTATGAAATGTGAATGAAGAGAGGGAGAGACCTTCCCTTCAACACCCAAGAAGCTATCACATGAGGAAGTGAAATCAAGCACCCAAAACTTCCTAAATTTATGACAATGGTGGATGTTGGACACTAGAAAAACTTGTGAAAGATGAATAATAATATGCTAAGAGCTCAATAATTTCTCCAAATGATCAAGAAGTCACCAAATAGTCTTAAATGAGCAAGATATAGAGTCCAAGGAAGAACCTGACGTTTATGTCTGAGGATATAGGAATTACAAACTCTTTTAGGTGCAGATGTAATGCTCAAACGGCCACCTGTGGACTGACATATTCATAGGACGCTTGCACGACGCACGGATGTCTCTACGACACACTAGTGTCCATAAGTCAAATGGTCAACATGGTCGAGAAAAGTCCAAATTCTAAGCTAACAAGGCAATCCATGTGGATAAAAGGACAAGGAGAGGAATAATGACTCCAATCAACTTAAAGCGAAGGCCCTTATGTGGCATGAAATTGCACATGGTACAATTTGCAACATTACAATAAAGTAGAAAGTGAGCTAAGTCATGATACATGTGCTTATATTGATGAAAATTAGACTAACTTTGTGTTGTAGCAAGAGATGCATGTTGAAACTTGAATGGAGGAGATACAAGAGATTCAAGAAGATCATCAAGAGGGTGTCCTAGAGTCTATAGCATGTAAATAGGACCAAAAAGGTGAAGTAATGGAGTATCTTCATGATATCAATGTCGATGGTCCAATGCATTCAAATAACTTATCAAGGGAAGATCTTTGTTTATCATGTTTTGATGGTTCTAACCTCATTGATGATGATATTCACTTAGATTATCATGACCTTGATGATGATTTTTAACAATGTGATGAAGACAATAAATTACCCCATGAGGAAGATGATTCTCAACCCTTACCAATCAACAAACAAGATAAGTTCCCACCTCCTTCATTGGGTGATATAGACAAGTGCTTGATTTAATATAAAAGTTAAGAAAATAAATGTCAATTAATGGATATTCAATCTACACATCAGAGCTTGCATCATTTAATTAATATGGAGTTCATCCTTATGATCCACATCCAAAAGTAAGTTGTCTTGATTTATTGCTAGCTTGTGAGATTTCATTAGAAGGTAAGGTTGATTTTGAGCATGTTTCTTGAGAATTGAGAATGTTAATGATTTGATTTATGATTCAAAAGACAAGTTTATGATTAAAATTTTTAGTCATACTGAGGTTAAACATGATAATTTATTATTTAGGGGTAATGATGATTATAACAAGCATCATATTCTTGAGGCTTTACCTCTTAAACCTTGTTGTAATGATGTATATAGTACATCACTAATGAATATTTTTTCTTATCGTATATATGTACTCGAGGAGAATGGATTGGTTTACAATGATTTAAGACCTCTAGAAGAAGAAATCATATTGCATGAGAATATATCTACAACTAGGAACTCACTAAATCAAGTTGTATCTTTTCACTATCCCTTACATTTTGTTAGCTTCCAGTTTGAATATGATGCTAAGGGTAGTGAAACATGTTTTTAAATTTATCATGATAGTGGAGAGTACAAAGATGAGTTTTCATTCCTCTATATGGGGTGGGTTGTTACTACTGCATGTAAATAAAAATCAATTAATTAGAAACTTATATGATTGTTGTTCTAATTTTTCACTGATAAACTTATAAAGCACTGAGAGGGGGGGGGGGGGGGGGGGGGTGGGGTGAATCAGTGATAGCAAAAACAATAACACTTTAATCCCAGACTGCTAAAAACATTCACCGTAACATAAGTATTTATATGTGGAAAACCCAACTGGGAAAAACCATGGTGAGATGGAACTCATAGATTAACTATCTGCAGAAATAGGTAATTGGCCGATTAAGGTCTACAAATGCTCTATTAGGAGAAAATCTTGTTAAAGATCCCAAGCCCTGTTAGGAGCTATACCTAGTTAAAGGTAAACTCAGTGGAGGATTTAGATCCAAGTTAATGAATCACCTTGTTAGAGGATTTCTACGATGAATCTTGTTAGAGCTTACCCGGTTAGGGGATTTAACTATCGTAGTGATTAGAAAACAACAAGTGGTATGATCTAGGCATAACACATTCTTCTTGTTTAGATCCTTTTCTGGTCACTCATTACTGCAGCACTGACATACTCTGCAACTCCTTCAACAAATCACATCAACTCCAACTCATAACATCACTCATATCTTGCATTATAAAATAACTCATCACAATGTCTTTTTTAAGACATTAGATCTCATGTCGGCTCAAGAACCTTGATACAATTTCTCAGGTTCAGTGAATCTAGACAATCTTCATTAACACGACACAAATCTCTGCCAAAGTGTCAGTTGGTGGTGTTAGGAACCGAGAAGGACAACTAAGAGGGAGGGGTGAATCAGTTGTCAATAAATTACAACCCAAAACTAATTATTTCAACTTAAAACTTAGTGTCGGTAAAAAAAACTTAATGCCGGTAAAATAGATTAACAGTTATAGCAGTACCGATATAACTTAATGCATGAAATAGAAAGAGAAACAATATCCACAACACATGACATGGAAATTTTGACGTGGAAATCCTGTAAGGGGAAAAACCACAGTGGGAAACCTTACCCACAATTAGATGATACTACTACAGATAGTAAGTGAATACAATAATGGGGTCTGCACATGCAGAAAGGCCAACCGCCTAGAGCTCACTGCTCAATCACAAAATAGGAGTCACACTGACTACAATTGGATGGTTAAATCCAATAACAATATATTGCTTCAATATATCATCTGCAATACTGGATTCAGTACTGGTTTAAGCTCTGACCATGAGTGCCAAACACCTTCATAACCTTTCCTTAAACCTTCAAATAATATCTATGTGATTCGCACAAGGATCTACTTATTTTCGCTCTACAATGATCTCCAATAAGATCTTACAATTATTTATATAGAACCTAAGACCAAATGATAAGGTCGGCTTACTAAAGATATTACATTTAAATCAATTACAAATAAGTCTTGATGCGATACAATATGTTGGCCTCAATACATTTACAAATTATCAAATCAATAAACCATTTCCAAAATGTGTTGTGCTGATCTGGAATATGATATCATGTATCGGTCCATAACCTAGACCTATCTGTCGGTAAAGGCAAATATGTGAACTCAATTAGACCAATAAGAAAAAAACCAAATCCAAACATCAAATCCATGTCTTCAACATAACCAAATGATCTCTAGATGATAACAGGTCATCATCACTGTCGGGGAACCATATAACTTGTTGGTGAAGTATATACCAATGACTGTGCATAAGCCAATATCCATGTCGGGACCACAATGTGTCGGTTCAACAATAAACCAATATAACTAGAGTGTCAAGTCAACAATGTAGACCTCCAAGAAGATAAGTGTTGACACTAATGACAAAACCAATGCAACACATGATGAAGTCATCCATAATACTAACAATATCCCCCTTTGGCATTGATGGCAACACTAGATGGAAAAACATCTAAGTGCCAAAAAACAGAATGCCAAAAACCAACAATCTCCCAAAATAGATCAATACAAAGTTTTGTACCAAAAACAAAAACAAAAACCAAAAATACATCTCTCCCCAAAGTGTTTTTCCATAGATATCTCTCCCCCTTTGACATCAAATGCCAAAGTAGTTAAGAATCAAAACATAAAATAACATACAACTAACTACTCCCCCTGAGCAGTAGCTCTCCTTCATCAAAGCTGGAAAAAGATTTTTCTATTAGTCCCTACCCATTTGATGCCAACCTTCATCATTCAAGTCTCTATCGGTGGGGAAATTGCCCCAAGCTACTCTCTGAGATATTCAAATGTTTCCTTACGCAAAGGCTTTGTAAAAATATCTGCAATTTTCTCTTTACTATACACATAAACCAATCTCATTTCATTTGCTTCAACATTTTCTTACAGAAAATTGTACTTAATAGAAACATGCTTTGTTTTAGAGTGAAATACCAAATTATTTGATTTATCTATTGCAGCTGAATTATCACAATGAATAATTATTGGTTCTTTTCATTTTACCTTGATATCCTTCAACATTTTCTTGATCCATAATACCTGAGTGCAATTAGTTGGTGATGCAACATATTCTGCTTCTGTTGTAAATAATGATGTACAAGTTTGCTTCTTGTTGATCCATTAAATTAATCTTCTTCCAAGCAAGAATGCACCACCAGTGGTAATCTTTTTGTCATCTACATCTCCTGCCCAATTAGCATCTGTATATGCACATAACTCAAAATTTTCATCCTTAGGATACCATAAACCAAGATTTGTTGTGCCTTGTAGGTACCGGAAAATCCTTTTAATTGCACTTTCATGATTTTCTTTAGGATTGCTTTGAAATCTTGATACAATGCACACTGCATTCATTATATCAGCTTTGGTTTGTGTCAAATATAGTTATCCTCCAATCATAGATTTGTACCTTGTCAGATTAATAGGAGTTGAATCATCCTTAGTGTCAATTTATCTGTTGTAGTCATAGGAGTGCTTACCAGTTTGGAGTTTTCCATTCCAAATTTCTTCAAAAGTTCATTCAATTATTTTGTTTGACATATGAATATACCTTTATCTGTTTGAGAATTCTGCAAACCTAGAAAAAATTGTATCTCTCCAATCATAGACATTTCAAACTCTTCTTGCATCTTGTTAGCAAAATCTTTACATAACTCTTCTTCACCTCCAAAAATGATATCATCCACAAATACTTCAATAACCAAAATATCATCATTAGTGATTTTGTAATACAAATTGTTGTTAGCGTTACCTTTTGTGTAACCAAGCTTTAAAAGATATTTATCAAGTCTAGCATACCAAGCTCTGTGAGCTTGCTTTAATCCATATAAAGCTTTCCTTAACCTGCAAACCATATCCTTATCATCTGTTAATGAAAATCCATCAGGTTGTTCAATGTAAACTTCTTCTTCAAGATCTCCATTCAAAAATGCACATTTTACATCCATCTGATAAACTTTATAGTTTTTGTGAGCTGCAAATGCAAGAAATAGTCTTACTACTTCAATTCTGGCTACCAATGCAAAGGTTTTATTATAATCAATTCCTTCTTTCTAAGAATAACCTTTACAAAATAATCTTGCTTTGTTTCTAATTACTTCACAATCCTCATTAAGTTTATTTCTATATACCCATTTGGTTCCAATTACATTTTTGTCTTTAGGTCGGGGAACTAATGTCCAAGTATTATTCTTTTCAATATGTTCTGATTCTTCTTCCATTTCTTTTATCCAATGTTTATCTTGACATGCTTCAAAAATTGATGTTGGTTCAACTTGAGAAATTAAACATACCTCTTCATTTGCCAATCTTCCTCTAGTCATAACACCTTGATTTTTATTTCCAATTATCTGATTTTCTGAATATTCAATCTTACATACCTGGGTTTATTCTGATTTCCACTTATAGGCTATTGTTCTTCTGTCATAGTTGAGTTTTCAGATGATGTCGGTGTGACTAGTTCTTCATTCTGTACCGGTGCAATCTGTGTCAGTTCATTAATAATCATTTCTACTGTCAGTTCTACAGATCTTGAATCTCCTCTAAAATGTTCATCTATCTTCACATTAGTACTCTCAATGATTTTCTATAATCTTTTATTATAACATCTATATGCCTTGCTTCTAGTAGAATAACCAAGAAATATTCCTTCATCACTTCTAGGATCAAATTTTCCAGTAGACTCATCTCTCCTAATATGGCATTTGCTTCCAAATATTCTGAAGTATTTAAGAGTAGGAGTATGACCAAACCATAGTTCATAAGGGGTCTTACCGGTTTCACCTTTGATGTGAACTCTGTTGAAATTATAAACCATTGTATTCATAGCTTCTCTCCAGTACACATGAGGTAGATTTTCTTCCATCATCATGGTTCTAGCTGCATCTAGTATAGTTATGTTTTTCCTTTCCACAACTCCACTTTGTTGGGGTGTCTGGGGTGCTGATAGTTGTCTTTTGATTCCATTCTCCTCATAAAATTAATTGAATTCCCTAGATGTAAATTATCCTCCTTGATCAGATCTCAAACATTTGATTTTCTTGTCGATTTCATTCTCTACCATTGCCTTGTATATCTTGAATCTTCCAAAAGTTTCTGATTTCTCCTTGAGAAAAGTAAACCAACACATTTTAGAATAATCATCAATTATTAGCATAAATTATGTATCACCTTGAAGACTTCTTGTTCTTGTTGGACCACATAAATCAATATGAATTAAATCAAGAATATTATTGGATTTCTCATAAATGCTCTTGAATGTTGTTCTAACTTGCTTTCCCATTTGACATTCCTTACATACTGGATTACGAGGTTTCACAATCTTAGGAAAATCCCTTACTGCCTTAGTTGAACTACTCCTTACATTACAATCAAAATTCACATGATAGAGTCTTTTATGCCATAACCAACTTTCATCAATGTGTGCAATCAAACATGTCTTATCACTAGTACTCAAATAAAAGATATCACCTTTAGTCTAATTACCGGTTGCAATTTCCAATCCAGTTTTGTTCATGATTTTGCATTTTTCATTCTTGAATTGTAATTGAAATCCTTTTTCCACTAACTAACCAACACTTAAAAGATTATGCTTTAAACCTTCAACATAATAAACATTGTCAATATTATGCTTACCATCCAAAGATATAGTGCCTCTTCCTTTTATTAAACAAGCTTTGTCATCTCCAAATCTTACTAGACCTCCATGAATTTCTTGTAATGATAATAATTTGCTTTTATCACCAGTCATGTGATTCGAGCTTCCACTATCAATGCTCCATTCATCCTTTTCTTCAATTTTTGCTGCTAAGGCCTGCTCTATCAGTTTGACAATAAGTGTCGGTTGATCTTCTTTTAATGCAACAAATGCCCATCCACTATCTGTTGGATCTTCATCTAAATCATCTGTAACACCTTCATCTACATAGTAACATGACTTATCTCTATTTTTCTTAAATCTGTATTTCTGATATTCAGGGTTAGGCTTATATGTTCTTTTTTCTTCCTCTCTTAGTCTTGCATGTCTATCAGGACACCTAGATGCCATATGACCAACTTTATTGCAATTAAAACATTTGAAAGGTGCTTTACCTTCATACTTACTTCATGTTGGACCTTTAGGCATCTTCCTTGCGAATAGTGCTTCAAGTTCTTCATTTTCTCTTCTCATATCTTCAATTTCCTTTTCATAAAGTGCTTTGCAATCAGATTTGTGAGATGATGATGATGATGATGATGATGATGATGATGATGATGATGATGATGATGATGATGATGATGATGATACTGATGATGATGATACTGATGATGATGATTCTATGAAAGCTATATCAGTTTTGACTGTAGAAATAGGACCAAACTCTTCAAGCTCAAATGCTGAAAGTTTTCCAACCAAAGTATCTCTTGAAACTGATGTATTAGGCCTTGTTCTCAATTCATTAATAGTAGTCACTTTCATTTTGTAAGCCGGTGGCAAGGCTCTTAACACTTTAGAAACAATTTCATCTTCACTTAAATATCATCCACAACATTGTATTCCTAAAACAATTTCATTAACTCATTCCATAAATGCAAAAATTCTTTCATCCTCTTCCATTTTTAAATTTTCATACCTGACCCGGTAACATTCCTATTTTGCAATCTTGACAATGGTATTTCCTTCATTCAATGTTTCCAGTTTATCTCAAAGAGCTTTTGCAGTAGATCTGTTTGATAATCCCATGATTTTCTGATCTAATAATGTGCTCATAAGTGCTTCTCTTGCTTTGCAATCATTCTCCAAATCTTTAGCCAATGTCGGCGGATGAGGGTGATTCGAAGTAGGACCAACATAGACATTCTTTGTAACCTCCCATATATCTCTTCCAATGCAGTTTAAATGTGTTTCCATTATGGTCTTCCATATACCATAGTTAGCTCCATCAAGTTGAGGATTGTCCTTCCTAAAAATATTTGCTGCTATAGGATCTCTTCAAGTTGTTAGGCTTCTGCAAAAAGAGGACTAGGCTCTGATACCAATTGTTAGGAACTAGGAAAGACAACTGAGAGGGGGGGTGAATCAGTTGTCAATAAATTACAACACAAAACTAATTATTCCAACTTAAAACTTAGTGTCGGTAAAACAGATTAACAGTTATAGCAATACTGGTATAACTTAATGCATGAAATAGAAAGAGAAATAATATCCAGAACACATGACACAAAGATTTTCACGTGGAAACCCTGTAAGGGGAAAAACCATGGTAGGAAACCTTACCCACAATCAGATGATACTATTGTAGATAGTAAGTGAATACAATAATGGGGTATGCACATGCAGAAAGGCCAACCGCCTAGAGCTCACTACTCAATCACAAAATAGGAGTCACACTGACTACAATTGGATGGTTAAATCCAATAACAATGTATTGCTTCCATATAGCATCTGCAATGCTGGATTCAGTACCGGTTTAAGCTCTGGCCATGAGTGCCAAACACCTTCATAACCTTTATGTTGGCATTTTGGCACTACGTTGTCATTGATGTCAACCAACATGATGAAGATCCACATAAGGGTGAGCATAAAGAATGAAGGTCTATTAGTAAAGTACAAACTGGTTTGAAAGTTGAGATCTTGTTTATAATGAAGAGGCAGAATGTTAAAAGTTGTCTCACACCACTAGAGGTAAAGATGTGAAACCGGTACAGGATGTTATACTAGTTAACAGAAGAAGAACACTCTACTGGCAAAGGGTTTTACCAGTATGTGTTGGTCAAACCGACTACATGTTGGTAGGTCATGTCTTGATTGGTGTGATGCGATATGGAGCTAAGGTGGCAAGTTTGTTGTGATTGATGAAATAGATAACCGCCATTAATGAAGGATCCACAAATCACAGGATTGTATAAGACTGATTGCAGCTCGAGGAAGAAGGAATGACAAAGGAAGATCAGGGAGCAGGTTGCACGTGGATCAAAGCAAGAAGATTGGATTGAAAGAATACCTCGAGAAGGAAACAACAAAGGTATTAATAGCAGTTTGATAGATGTAGATCAATATAATGGATCATGTTTCCCTTATCTAGAAAATGTGTTTTAAAAGGCGCGGAAATGGCAGAGATGAATAGATGGACATCAAGGTGATCAGATCATGCAGGATCTGATTAGATTCATTTTCCCTCATAGATGGTGAGGAAACCCTAACCGTCAAAAATTTTGAATTGCATTTTGGCAGGAAATCACTTGATAAGAGATGAGAGCTCTGGACAGAAGAGAAGTTGTTGATGTTGTGAAGATTGAGAAGGGAAGAGAGGGGAGAGTGAGTGAGGAGAAAAACTTTGGAAGGCAATCTGAGCAAGTTATAGTGAGAGAAAGGAAGAAAACATTTGAGAGGATTCTACCGGTAGGATCATAGTCAGAAAATTGAATCTAACTAACAAGGTGAGGTAGAGAACGCAACATCCTAGTGTGATACAGTGTGTTGAGAGACTATGTGTGAAAGGGAGAGAAAGATAACAAAGAGTTACTTGATTCAAGAGTTGCAAAATTCATTTGCAACAAAAAGCCTTAATTGTATTCAAAGAGTATTTCAATCTACATCACCAGCTTGGTGCAGGAGTTGGTGCTCCTTGGGTTAGTGCCCTAAAAGTTCAGGGGTTGGTGCTCCTTAGGTTGGTGCCCAAAATCTTTGTAAGTTGGTAGTTTACCTGTGAGGCTGGATTGGAGGAGTAGTCTCCAAAAACTCTTCTCACCAAGGTTTTTCCCATATTGGGTTTTCCTCGTAAATATGATGTTGTGAATCTCTTGAGTGTGAATGATCCCTTTATTTTTCTCTCTTGCATTACCGGTATGACTATTTAGTGGTCAAGTAATAGTTGATTGTCTGAAATTAGATTAGTAGATATTTAAAGTTAGGAACCACTAATTCACCCCCCTCTCAGTGGTACTCTATGTTCAACAATTGGTATCAGAGAAAAGTTCCTAGTTATCTTTAAATCTTGGGTAGATTATGGACTTTGAGCACAATGGCAAGAAGTGAGTCCACTTCCTCAAAATCCCCCATGTTTGATGGATCCAACTATGCCTTTTGGAGCAGAAGAATGGAGACCTATATTTCATCTCTTGGTTTTGATGTGTGGATGTCAGTCGGGAATGGGTATGTCATTCCCAATACTCCTCCCACTGATCCAGATGCAAAAGGGAGTATGAGAATAATGCAAAGGCAAAACATGCCATCTTGAGTGGACTATCTGATAATAAATTTGTCAAAGTCATGCACTATGTTTCAGCAAAGGAGACATGGGACAAATTGCAGAGGTTGTTTGAGGGAGATGCAAAGGTCAAGGAAGCCAAGCTGCAAATGCTAAGGAGTCAACTTGAAAGCATCAAAATGAAAGTTGATGAAAAGATTGCAGACTATCTTCACAGATTTGATGAAACTGTGAATACTATTAGACGAATTGGAGAAGAGATCGCAAATGAGATTCTTGTCAAAAAGATACTTAGATCTCTCACTCCCAAATATGATACTAAGGTGTCAGCCATAGAAGCCGCCAAGGATCTGAAGACTTTTACAATGGATGAACTATTTGGCTCCCTGACAGCCTATGAGTTGAGAACAACCAGTGAGACTTCCACAAGGAAAGAGGCAGCATTCAATCCAGTGAAGGCTCTGATGCTAAAGTAGCAAACTTTGTCAGGAAGCTCAAAAGAGGATCCAGCCGGTACAAGGGAAAGCTACCACTTAAATGCTTCAACTATGGGAAAGTAGGACACTTTGTTGCAAGTTGTCCTCACAAAGAAGCGGGTGGAGATGAGTCAAGAGAGTTCAGAAGATCTACTGGCAAAGACAAAGATAGGAATGCCTACCGACAAGGAAGAAGAGGCTACCAAAACCAAAATAGCCTATATACCATTGATGATGACACAACAGATGATAACCATGAGAACTACAGAAAAGTAAATCTCTTCATGGCACTCGACAAACCTATTGATGAAGATGAGGAAGAAGAGGATATTGAGGTTGAAGTGGATTTGGAAAGTGAACTTATCAGTGCACTGGAAGAATTGAGTAAAACAAGAAGGGAACTCAAGAGGGTTAAGCTTGTTGCAATAAATGAACAAGATCTCTTGAAGCAGTCTCTAGAGAATCTAGTCAAATCATATCTAACTTAAAACTGCAGCTAGAAGAAACTAAGACGATCGGTGAAGCTACAACCCTTGATCTGACAAAGAAAAAAAAGGAGCATCAAGAGCTGGAAGTAGAAGTAATAAAGCTCAGAAAGAGCTTGAAGAAAACAAGGAAGAAATAAAAACAAAAAGTAAGTATGAAGGCAACACTAAGGCTTTGGATAAGATGTTGAACAAATAAAAGCAATCCAAAGGCACCAGAGGATTAGGCTTTGAAGTTGGTCAAGGTTCAACCCACAAAGGTAAATCCAACAAAGAGATAATGTTTACCTCTTCAATTGAAGGTGAAGAAAAGAAGAAATTCACTGTAGGCAAGGATACTGGCAAAAAGACATATGCAAATGTTGTTGGAAATCAACATCCAAACCCGTATGCAGAAATGAACCAGAGGCCATATTTTGTGCATAAATATGCAGACCCAACGAGGAATACCAGAATTGACCGAGAAGGATTCACCAAATTCAAGAACATGAATGGAAGACACCCAATGAGGCAGTTCCATTCAGGACCAAGACAACCCAACTGGTATGTATCAGACTTTCATGGTTATTGTTACTGGTGTAATAAGTTTGGGCACAGAATAGCTGACTGTAGGTTAAAAAATAAGCCTTCTATGAATTATGAAAGTAGAAATTCATTTAATGCACTCTGAGATATGGATATTGTTTGCTATCAATGCAATGGCTATGGACATAAGAGTTTTGATTGTAGGAAGAACAAACTAGTACCCTACAATAATTTTAAGGATGTTCCCTTTAATGAAAATATAAAATGCTATAATTGTCAATAATTTGGACACAGAAAAGTTATGCAAAAACAAGAAGATCAAGAAAATGAAGAAAAATCCAGATCATGAACTGGTAATTGAACCTGAGCTGAATTCAGCAGCTGACAAGAAGAAGGAAATCAAACCAGTTTGGGTTGAGAAAGAAAAGGAAAAAGCATAATCGAGTCTCCTAGTACAAACTGCCTTGCATGCTGAAAGTAAAAATCTATGGGTGGTAGATAGTGGTTGCTCAAACCATATGACTGGTGACAAAAGGAAATTCATTAAACTTGAAGATTGGAATGGTGGATCGGTAAGGTTTGGAGACAATTCCTTCATCAAAATAAAGGAAAAAGGAACACTAAGAATTGATGGAAAACTGAAGGCACATGATGTGTACTATGTGGAAGGCCTCAAACATAATCTGCTAAGTGTAAGTTAGATGTGTGACAAAGGTTACAAATTCACCTTTGACTCAACTAATTGCCAGATAAAGAAAGATAGTTCGGTGAAGTTGTGGCTGCAGGAAAGAGAACTAATGGGAATGTTTATAATCTGAAGGAATGCTATGAGTCCCAATGTATGTTAGGACAAGTAGATGAAAGTTGGCAATGGAACAGAAAATTAGACCACATAAATTTTGATAACTTAGTTGTAGTAAGAAAAAAGGAGTGTGTGAGGAATATTCCACTCATCATCAAACCGGTAAACACATTCTGTGATGAATGTGTAAAAGGTAAGCAAACAAAAGTGAGTTTCAAGACAAAGGAGCACAACACCTCCAAGCCACTTGAAATTGTGCATACAAATTTGTGTGGTCCAACTAGAACAAGAGCACTTGTTGGTGAAATATACTTCATTCTTTTCATTGATGACTACTCAAGGATGAAATGGGTCACCTTTCTGCAAGATAAATCACAAGCATTTGAAAGATTCAAGATCTTTTGGAAGATGGTATAAAAGGAAAGTGGGTACAAATTAAAATGCCTAAGATCAGACAAGGGTGGAGAGTTCACATCAAATGAATTTGAAGATTATTGTGAAAAACATGGAATTAGAAGGCAATTCTCTGCTCCTAGAACACCACAGCAAAATGGAGTGGTAGAAAGGAAGAATAGAACAGTCAAAGAGATGGCCAGAACTATGTTGAATGAGGCCAATCTCCCTAATACTTATTGGAAAGAAGTTGTGCATACTGCTACATACACCTTGAACCGGGTTCAATTAAGAAAAAACAACAAGATGACACCTTATGAGCTATGGTATGACCGGAAGCCATCAGTCAAATATTTCAAAATATTTAGAAGCAAGTGCTTCATTAAGAAAGATATGGATGGTTTGGGAAGTTTTGACTCTAGGAGTGATGAAGGAATCTTCCTTAGTTACTCATCTAACAACAAAGCCTACAAATGCTACAATAAAAGACTAAGAAGAGTTGTTTAAAGTGTGCATGTAGGAGTTGATGAAGATATGCACAAAGGATCTCATCCATAGGTTAAGTGGTATGATGACTCTGGTTATGAATATTATGAAGCTCAGACAGAAATTGAACCAGAGGTAGCATCCCAGAAGGTTCCCAACTGGTATGTATAGTTGAATCACCTAGAAGAGAAAATTATGGGGAATAAGAATGATGGTGTACAGACTAGAAGAAGACTTGCCCAAAATGATGAACAAGTCAACCTATACCTCATGACTGAAGTTGAACCCAAAATTTTCATTGAGGCTAGCAAGAGACAAGAATGGATGGATGCCATGGAAGAAGAACTGCACCAGATTGAGAAGAACAAGACTTGGGAGTTAGTCCCTAGACTAGAAGACAAGAATATCATTGGTGCAAAATGGGTCTACTAGAACAAAATGAATGACGAAGGTAAGATTGTAAGGCATAAAGCTAGACTAGTGTGCAAGGGATACTCTCAAGTAGAGGGGATTGACTTTGAAGAAACATTTGCACTGATGCCTAGACTAGAAGCAATTAGGATGTTTCTAGATTACTCTGCCTACAAGGGCTATAAAGTATACCAAATGGATGTAAAATCTGCTTTTCTTAATGGAAATTTAGACGAAGAAGTATACATGGAGCAAACGAAAGGATTTCTACTGCACGATGATGAAACATTTGTGTGTCAGTTAAAGAAGGCTCTGTATGGTTTGAAGCAAGCTCCTAGAGCATGGTACTCAATATTAGATCAGTATCTGAAGGAGCAAGGATTCAAAAAGAGAAGTACTGATAGTAATTTGTACATAAGGAAAGATAGGAATCACATGATTATTGTGGTTGTGTATGTAGATGACATCATCTTTGGAGGCAACAAGGATACTCTCTACAAAGAGTTTGCTGATCAGATGCAGTTAGAATTTGAGATGTCAATTCTTGGTGAATTGACTTACTTCCTTGGATTGCAGATATTACAGAAAGATAAAGGAATCTTTATCTCATGGGTCAAGTATGCAAAGGAGATGTTGAAGAAATTTTAACTGGAAGATTGCAAACTGGTATGTACTCCCATGTTGACAGGCAGTAAATTGAGTAAGAATGATGAATCACCGGTAGTGGATCAGACTCTATACAGATCCATGATAGGGAGTCTACTATACCTAACTACTTCAACACTGGATATAGTTCAGGTAGTATGCATGGTAGCCAGATTCCAAGTTTCACTAAACCAGTCACACATGAATGTTGTTAGCAGAATTTTTAGGTACCTACAAGGAACTCTCAGCTATGGTTTGTGGTATCCTAAATAGGAAGATTTTATCCTGGAAGCATACATTGATGCCAATTGGGTAGGATGCATTGATGATAGAAAGAGTACAAGTGGTGGTGCATTCTTTCTAGGTGACTGGTTGGTCTCTTGGCATAGCAAAAAGCAGGACTAAGTCTCCTTATCTACTGTTGAAGCTGAGTATATTGTTGCTACTACATGCTTCTCTCAGGTGCTTTGGATGAAGCAGACTGTCAAAGATATACAGGTAGACATCACTGAACCGATTCTCATCCGGTGTGACAATTTGAGTGCAATCAACATAGAAAAGAATCTAGTCATGCATTCTAGAACAAAACACATTGCAATCAAATATCACTTCCTCAGAGAGAAGGTTGAAGGACAAGAGGTAAGAATGGATTATGTTCCCACTGGTGAACAAGTAGCAGACATTTTCACCAAACCATTACCGGACAGCACTTTTGAGTACCTCCAACACAAGTTGGGTGTTGTATCATCTGCCTAGGAAGTTTTTATGTGGCTCAGGGGGAGCATGGTACACATCAAAGTGGTAGTGCACAAGTACCCTTTTTCATTGTGTCAAAGGGGGAGATAAAATTGGTATGAAGTGAACTGTGAAAAGTTGACATCAATGCCAAAGGGGGAGATTGTTGGCATTTTGGCACTAAGTTGTCATTGATGTCAACCGGCACGATGAAGATCCACATAAGGGTGAGCATAAAGAATGAAGGTCTACTGGTAAAGTACAAACTGGTTTGAAAGTTGACATCTTGTTTATAATGAAGAGGTAGAATGTTAAAAGTTGTCTCACACCACCGAAGGTAAAGATGTGCAACCAATACAGGATGCAATACCGGTTAACAGAAGAAGAACACTCTACTAGCAAAGGGTTTTACTAGTATGTGTTTGTCGGACCAACTGTGTGTTGGTAGGTTGTGTCTTGATTGGTGTGATGTGATATGGAGCTAAGGTGGTAAGTGTGTTGTGGTTGATGAAACAGATAATCATCATTAATGAAGGACCCACAAATCACGAGATTGCATCAGACTGATTGTGGCTCGAGGAAGAAGGAATGACAAAGGAAGATCAGGGAGCAGTTGGCACCTGGATCAAAGAAAGAAGATCAGATTGAAAGAATACCTTGAGAAGGAAACAACAAAGGTATTAATAGCAGTTTGACAAATGTAGATCAATATAATGGATCATGTTTCCCTTATCTGGAAAATGTGTTTTAAAAGGCACAGAAATGGCAGAGATGAATAGATGGACATCAAGGTGATCAGATCATGCAAGATCTGATTGGATTTGTTTTTCCTCATAGATGGTGAGGAAACCCTAACCATCAAAAATTTTGAATTGCATTTTGGCGAGAAATCATCTGATAAGAGATGAGAGCTCTAGACAGAAGAGAAGTTGTTGATGCTGTGAAGATTGAGAAGGGAAGAGAGGGGAGAGTGAGCAAGGAGAAAAACTTTGGAAGGAAATTTGAGCAAGTTGCAGTAGAGAAAGCAAGAAAACCTGTGAGACGATTCTACTGGCAGGATCATAGTAAGACAGTTGAATCTAAACGGCAAGGTGAGGTAGAGCAGGCAACATCCTAGTATGATATGTTGAAATGTGGCTACTGATCAGCAAAGTACTATACACTCAGCATGTATCCTCGCCAGGGTTTAGGGCCAGGCTGGGCCTCGAGCAGGGGTTCGGGAGCAGTAGCCCCCGAGAAATTTTTTTTTGCCATTTTTCATTGATGAAAACCGACATTGTAATAAAACCCTAAAAAGGCTGACTTTGTTTGTTGCCCTAAAAATGCATGTTATAAGCGGCTGGGATGCTTAAGGCATTGTAAGGTTGATGTACTGCTTTTGCTGGATAATAAGAAAGATTGGACGGCTGTGTATGGTGGACATAACCCATTTTGGGTGAACCACGTTAAATCTCTGTGTTATCTGTGTCCTGTTTTATTTCTTTATCTTTTGTATTTAAATCTGCATATAATTGTTAGTTCATATTTTCTTCAGATCTGCTTGAAACCCTAACATGATAGAGTATGTTGAGAGACTGTGTGTGAATGGGAGAGAAAGATAACAAAGAGTTACTTGATTCAAGAGTTGCAGAATTCATTTGCAACAAGAAGCCTTAATTGTATTCAAATAGTATTTCAATATACATCACCTAGTTGAAGCTTGGTGCAGGAGTTGGTGCTCATTGGGTTGGTGCCCTAAAAGTGTAGGGTTTGGTGCTCCTTGTGTTGGTACCCAAAATATTTGTAAGTTGGTAGTTTACCTATGAGGCTAGATTGGAGCAGTAGTCTCCAGCAGCTCTTCTCACCATGGTTTTTCCCATATTGGGCTTTCCTCATAAATCTGGTGTTGTGAATCTCTTGAGTGTGAATGATCTCTTTATTTTTCTCTTTTGCATTACCGGTATGACTGTTTAGTGGTTAAGTAAATAGTTGATTGTCTAAAATTAGATTGGTAAATATTTAAAGTTAGGAACCACTGATTCACCCCCCTCTTAGCGGTACTCTATGTTCAACACTTTCCTTCAACCTTCAGATAATATCTGCATGATTTGCACAAGGATTTGCTTACTTTAGCTCTAAAATGATCTTCAATAAGATCTTACAATTATTTATACAAAACCTAAGACCAAATGATAAGGTTGGCTCACTAAAGATATTACATTTAAATCAATTACAAATAAGTCTTGATGTGATACAATATGTCAGACTCAATACATTTACACATTATCCAATCAATTAACCATTTCTAAAATGTGTCGTGTTGATCTAGAATATGATATCATGTACCGGTGCATAACCTAGATCTATCTGCCGATAAAGGCAAATATGTGAACTCGATTAGACCAATAAGAAAAACACCAAATCCAAACATCCAATCCATGTTTTCGACATAACCAAATGATCTTCAGATGATAACAAGTCATCATCACTACCAGTGAACCATATAACCTATCGGTGAAGCATATACCGGTGACTGTGAATAAGCCAATATCCATGTCGAGACCATAATGTGTCAATTCAACAATGAGCCAATATAACCAGAGTGCCAAGTCAACAATGTAGACCTCCAAGAAGATAAGTCTTCACATCAATGACAAAACTAATGCAACACATAACGAAGTCGTCCATAATACCAACAGGTGGTAACACATCACGACCAGTGATAACTCATCACATAAAATGGGAAACCGATTGGAACACCAATATCGGTTAAGTGTTGACCGAATTAAACTCACAGACCGATTGTCTCCATGTGCCTCCTTGTCTCTCTTTGGTGCATCTCAAAACTGGTAACAGTGGATTTGATCAAAACCGATTGTCTTAACTACAATACTGGTTGTCTACATATACTGGTTTAGACACCTTCATACCGGTTAGACTTACTCTATACATATGATACCAGTTTACAATACAAAGACTTAATAGCAGTACCGATTTGACCTAACTAGTATAAAAAGATGACTATGACAATCAAAACATATGTGTGCCATCAATGACAACACATAAAGTCATCCGATACAAAAATCATCATCATGCCAACATTATCCCCCTTTGGCATTGATGGCAACACTTAGAAAACAATTTGACAACTAAGTGTGTTTACAAAAATGTATAGACTCCCCCTTAACAGTACATACAAAATTTTCACATCACACACATATTTGTACTCTCCCTTTGACAACAATGCTAAATAGAAAAGCAAAATACATACATTACATCAAAATTTGTCATCAAAAACTACATATATAAATATAAGAATTGTAAAGTCTTTATAGTGCAATTCTTGAGAAAATGTCACTAAACTGAAACTTCAACTGTTCAAGGTCATTATCCCATTTTTCTAACAATGTCTTAGTGATCTCAGCATGTGTCAAAATTTGTGCAACAAATTCTTCCTTAACATCAATAATGCTCATCTCCGGGGTAGCCAAAACTGCTTCAGAATCCTTGTATTCCCTCTATAAGATTTCAACTTTTGGAATCAACTGGTTCTTCAGCTTTTTAAGGATCTTATCCGCTTCACCTATTCAAAATCATAAAATTATAATAGGTGTTGTAAGGCATCAATAGATTTACCAAAATTCAAAACAGAATCTTGTACTGGAATATATGCATCACTTATCCTCTCAAGTTCCTTCTCTGTATCTTCTCTCTTTTTCTTCAAAATTGAACAAATTAGTGATACTTTAGATATAGTAGCCAAAATTTTACCTCCAATTTCTATACCGATTCTTAAAAGATCTTTATTCACTAATAAAGTGACCTTTCTTTTTTCAATTTCTAAAATTAATAGCACTCCCGTTTTCTTCGTGTAATTTTTTTCTGCTAAGGCATGAGCTGCCTCTTCAAATGATTTTAGTTGTTCACTAGCATCAACAGCTAACTGTCCAAGCTTAGCAATAGGGGTACATAAATTATCTGTAACACTCTGGTAGGAGACTTGACAAAATATCAACAACAATCTAAATAGTCTCTGCTCTTTCAAACTCTTCTTTTGTGCTCTAGATTTCATAATAGTAGCAATCTCCATCAGTTCAGATGCACTCAAATTGTCCATATATATAGGACCTTTTATGTTGATTGATTTTCTTTATGGTGAAAGTGGAAACAACAATAATTGAAAGACTAAATGAATTCAACCACAAAACCCTAGCCTAACAAGAACAAAGATCCACCATAACATATGAAGATTACCTAAGACAATGCAAATCAAATAAAATCACAAAGATTATACCATCACATGTCCAATAGGGTTTGGATCTCCATTCTTCCTATCTCCATTGATCTTGCTTGATATATTTGCTCTCGGATTTTATGTGTGCATAAGAGCTCAACAAAGAATAGAAATGTGGTTGCAAGTAGACTTGATCGCATGTGAAAATTCGAAAGCGTAGTTGGCTTGATTAGAATGATTAGGGTTGATAATGAAGGAAGCATCTCCTTGGATAGAAGACACTATAAGAAATGGATAAGATTGAGAGGTGTAAAAGATAAATGGTCGGCTAGGATTAGAGGGTAGGTAAAAGAAATAAGAAAAATAATAAAGGGGTAGGTAGTGTAGGAATTAAGAGATGAATGACACGTGTCATGGGTAGAAAAGGCTAATGAATTAATTAAATAAATAAATATTTAGTTAATTAATAGAGGAAATGGGATCAATTAAATAAATAAGATATTTATTTAATTTAGAAAAAGACAATTTAAATAAATAAATGTATTTATTTAAATGAGAAATAAGGCTAGAAGAGGATAAATGAATTAATTAAATAAATAAAGATTTATTTCATTAATAGAACAATTAGGCTAAAATAATTAAATAAATAAAGATATTTATTTAATTAGACAGGACAATTTTAAGTGTCTACATTTTGCCCCTCTTTGAGACAATGCAGCTTGTCAAGTTGTTTGAAAGAAGATAATATAAACTGATACAAAGTTGCCCCAAGATGGGAATGATATGCCCCCTCGAGAGATTGGATGAAAATGTTTGAAAAGATCGTAGACAATCTCTCAATAAGAAAGAAAGTCTAGAATGGACTGACTGGATAGGATAGGGTGACAGAGTCACGGGATGAAGAAGACTGACTCGGGACACGAGAGCTAGGGTAGTCTATAAGATAGACTATGAGGGAAAACATACTCATTGTCATCCACACATCTAAGAGATCAGAGTGCACAGAGAGAAAAGCGCAGTTAGCAATTAGAAGTGATGGCATTGGTGCATAGATTCGATCGTGTTCGCCAATATCAGAGGCCATCAAATGCACAAGAGTCAGTAAGTACCACAAAACCTGCTTGTACTTTGTTGCATTAATTGTTGTCATAAATACATGTTAGGTAGTGTAATAAATGCGCTCTAGGTAGGTCTAGAAAAATGTCAAGTGAGCTAAAAATGGTAAGGTGCATCTATGTTAGTGATAGGCGTGTATGGGTAGGCTAGGTGTGTCTGCATTTGTGCCAGACACATCTACAATTGCAATAGCATTTGTGTTCAATGCGACTGTGTCTGTGTATTTCAGGTGCATTTATGAAAGGCAGGCATGTCTGTGCAGAATAGAGGCACGTTTGTGTGTTTTAGGCATGTTTCTGAAGTATGTAAGTGCGTTTGTGTCGTGAATGCATGTTTATGTCTTCAAGGTCAAATGGACAGTTCGGTGATAAACATACATTGTCGATTGGATAAGCTACTAAGAGGATACACTCAAGCAAGTCCTCTAGGGAAGACTAGAATAACAGATAGGGCTAGGATTGACAATTATGTGATAGAACATACGTTGCCAATCAGAAAACTACTCAAGAGGATACACTCAAGAAGAGGCCCAGGATAGGATAGATCAAGGTAATTTGTGATGAACAGGGAGTACCATAGAAATTGACAATTCTATGATAGAACATACGTTGCCAATTGAATCAGGATGGAATTGACAATTCTGTGATAGAACATATGTTATCAATTGGATAAGCTACTCAAGAGGATACACTCAAGTAGGTGCCCTAAAGATAGGATCAAAGTAGCACTTTGTGATGAACAGGGAATGCTACTAGGATAGAAAGAAACACTTTGTGATGAACAAGGAATGCCACTAGGATAGGAAGCAGTACTTTGTGATGAATAGGGAGTACTGAAAAGAGCAGCACTTTGTGATGAATAGGGAATGCTACTAGGATAGAAAGTAATACTTTGTGATGAACAAGGAGTACCACTAGGATAAAAAGAAGCACTTTGTGATGAACAGGGAGTACCACTAGGATTGAAAAGCGGCACTTTGTGATGAACAGGGAGTACCACTAGGATTGACATAGTTGATTTGCTTGAATGTAGGAGGACTTACCTATGTTGGAGTCATGGGAGAGATTCCCTCCGACTCAGAGCTTGCGAGTAGAGCTGACATTTGAGGATAGAGAAACATTTGAGGCTATGTGATTGTGATACATTGTGTATGTGCCTGAGTTTCGAGCGAACATGGGATTGTTGACTATATTAGCTGAGAGATGGAACTCAGAGACATGTATGTTTCATTTGTTGATGGGTGAGATGACAATCACCTTGGAGGATGTGTACAAGATACTGAGGATACTAATCATTGGGGAGTTGGTTCCTTATGATCAAGAGGGAGATAGGGATGTACTGAGAAGAGTGTTTCGGGATTCAGGACTGGAAATGAGGGTTGGACATGTGTCTTGGAACACCATGACACAGACAAGATTAGCACTACCAGCAGTGTTGGCAGGAGTGATCAATGGGTTCCTCTGTCTAGATAGGGTGACATGAGGTTTGGATGTGGGATGGGGGAGGACTCTGGAGACATTGGCGACTAAGCACACTAGGTTTGCATGGGGACAGTGTCTATTGGCACACTTGTACTATGAGCTGCATCAGTTTATGTATCACAGATCAATAGGATTGGAATGCGGAGTGACACTATTGCAGGTATGGGCATTTGAGCATCTGCTAGTTACACATTTGATACACTTCAGAGAAAGAGGACATGGGTGCAACTATGTTCACTTATATGATATGATTACATCTCAACCACAGATTAGGAGACTAGAGTATTGGCACCGAGTGATTGATGAGAGAAACAATGTGGCATGGAGGTCATACCGAGACAATGAGGAGTGGGAGGATGATGTGATGGAGCTTCTATATGTATTCTAAAGTAGGTATCTGATTGGTCGGACACCATATGTTATTGAGAGGTAGTGGGTAGATAGGGTGGGCAGGCAGTTTGGGAGGATACAGCAGATGCCACGGGGATTAGGGATGTATGCACGGATGATGAGAGATCAGGTGCATTTGGGTCTATTATTGTCTTATGATCAAGAAGTGACACAGCTAGTAGAGATGATTCCCTTGCCTTGGGATATGTGGGCAGATATAGAGGGTGCAGGCATGGATGCAGAGTACACTGCATACTGGGGAGAGCATCCATTTCCACGACTGACGGATCTAGGGGAACCGATAGATGGAGACAGCGGAGGTGATGGAGATGATAGTGGATATGGTGGAGGTAGAGGTCGATGATAGAGGTGAGGCATAGTGGTAGAGAGGAGAGTGGCTCCGAGGAGAGAGGGTAGAGAGGAGAGATAGGCTCAGCAGGCTCACATAGTGAGGAGCAGAGGTGGATTGCCTTTACAGGTGCTAGAAGCACAGGTTCCCAAACAAGTACATGCTCCTAGATAGGTATAGGGACATGAGAAGCCTCAAGAATAGCCACAGGGACAAGGTCAGGAGCAACCGCAGGAGTAGCCATAGGAGTAGCCACAGGGACAAGGTGAGGGGGGAGAGGAGGAGGATGAGTTACTATTCTTGAGGGAGATCTTCTAAGGACAAGCAGATGAGATCCAGGATCTGGGGAGGGAGACAACTAGGCTCAGAAGACAGCTGAGGGACACTAAGCCCAAGAGGGATCAGGCTATTCAGCACTATATAGAGGCTAAGATAGCACTGAGGGCGGGGAGGCAGGTAGCAGAGGACATAGGGACCGGATACACCTATGTTATATGGGCAGGGGAGGAGATAGCTTATTAGTGAGACTTGTACTATGGAGTGGCACCACCAGATCAACAGGCTAGGAGCTTCCGTATACCAACATGGACTACGATGACCACTGGAGGTAGAGACAGGAGACAGGCATCTAGCGGTGGGGTTATGGGTCCTACACCACCACCAGATAGAGGGGGCAGGGGCAAGAGAGATGATCCTGGGGTGGGTCCTTCGAGGGCTCAAACTCCATTGAGGCCAACCGACTCTGAGGGAGGGATTTCATCATAGCCTTAGGGGGCTCCCTATGTATCAGTTTTGTACCATTTTGTATGATGACACCTTCAGGGGATTGTAGCCATATGTATCTGACATCATTGTATCATGACACTTATGATTTTGATATATATATGAGATGATTTATCCTTTCGGCAGCCATATGCATGTGTACCTATGTGATGTGAGGCATGATTCTATGTGATGCTTACGATATGGATGCAAATATGTTCATGATGAAATGCAATAATTTTGTTCTTTTTATGGGTTTATATGTTATGCAAATATGAATGTGAATGTATGAAATGCAGATGAATAGGATAATGCAAATAATAATTTTTCATGATGAGAATGTAAAATGTGCTAGCATGTGTTGTGTGCAGGATATGGTGCAATTGTGATATCTATATGTATGAAATGCTAATATGTGGTAATGCAGGTGTGGACTATATGAAATGCATATATTTTTGGTGTGTCATTATACTTAGTCATGTGATAGCAGGCTACGGACTCAAGAAGGATGATGGAGGTCAATCAAGAAAGGGGGATGGAAGATAGAAGATATGGAGGTGAAAGAGCTTCTTGTGCATTTATCATCATTGAGCTTTATTATGGCAAATATGTTATGACAATCAAGGTATATGTTCGACCCAGAAAGTCATTGTACCCATTTGCATGGAGATTAGACAGTCACAAACAAAGAATGAACCAGTTCATACTAGACTCACAGTGTCCTCATATCCTTGGACAAGTCATAGCATTACAAAGAGACAATCCATAGACAACAAAGAAAAATAGGTGACGATACCCCATCCTTGTCTTTCTAGTCAAAGACATCCTGGAGATAAAATCTCTAGTCAAAGACGTCCCGGAAAAGCTAAAAGACATGTCACCAAAAGATAAAATCAAAAGAAAATTAAGACTCTACACCAACATTCACTGTAGTCCTCAAGTTTAGTGTCTCTTGTCACTTGTCTTATTTGATTGTGGTCACAATATTTGCTTTCACAAAAGGATAGATAGCACTGAACCATAATGTTGTCTGAGTCTATTGAAAGATTTGATTTGTTGAAGCCTATTATTGTTGTGTCTCATCTGAAACTGACTAAATCCATGCAATTGATACTTTATTACGGAGAATATGGAACTTTATTGTAGACTGGTGATGCAAGTGTTGCTTTATTGTGGATTGTGCGCGGATAGGTTGAAGAAAGCTGGAAGAAACTGTACTCCTCAGAACATGTGATGCTCTCAGTTCCACACCCATCACTAGACATAAGATTTTCATTAGCCACAGATAGGAGCTGATTTATTATGGATGGAAAGGGGTGAAAAGGAGGGATTATTATGAAATGGCTAATCAATCTTAGGTAGATCAATATCAAGCCATGATGGGGATGGGTGTTTATTATGGATGGATAGGCTGTGAGTGTGTGCCAAGTGAAGTGATTGAAGAGATTCCTGAAGGAGTGAGGAGCAATGTCTCTACACATGGCGTTGGTGACCCGGTTTTTACCATGATACTTGCCTAGGGCGCCACTGAAGTGGTTTTCACCGTTGGACAAAACATTTTTCTGTTTACTTTTTTAATTTTTCAATTTTTTTGTGTCACAAGGTGCCTGTTTGCCAGATTTTTTGTCATGTCCCCTCCTTGATCGTTATATATATCCTAAATGAAGCAATTATTATTTATTAATTAATATAATATAATATTCATCAACAAATGATTATTTCAAATTAATTTGTTAAATATTATTATTTAATTAATATTTATTAATATTCATTATTAATAATATTCTTAAAATATAAGTTAATATTATATTGTAAACATTAATATAATATTAAAACTTGTTTCATGTTTTAATAAAAGAATATTGTCTTGGAACAAGACTTTACAATCTTTTGAAATCCAACTCGATTCCCTTTGCAAGAATATGAAGCACGCCACTCTATAAGATGCCACGCATATGGATTTTGATCCATCTTACACATGTGGCCTTAGATGAATGATGCAACCAAAGAGATATAGTGAGCGGTAAAGATCGTGGCACCTTGGCAGACAAAATCGTTTTGACTCTAGCAAGATCATTACAACGTCGCTGAAGGATGAATGCGATAATATAAGAGTAGTGATATTAACATTGATATTCTTATATCTATCGCTCCAATATTGGTAATGTTTGGCAATCATTTTATGATGAGTTCCGCCTACGATTGAAAGCATGACCGTCGGTTGTGAGAATGTTGATTGTTAAATGCGTAATGTATTGATGGTCAATCTCCTGGGGCATTAGTCAAAAATTGTCCTCTGTCTGATGCATCAAGACATATAAGGTGTTATGCAGCAGGTGATTATTTATAGTACATAGTTCATTCTTTGGGAACTAGTTCATTATCAGGCCGCTGAAGTTAGTGAGGAAGTAGTGCAACAAGAGAAAGTGTGATTACCAATAGTAAAGAGATGTAGTTTATCAAACTAATGTGAGTCTCTTACCTTTACTAAAAAGCCACGATTAGTCAAAGATGTGATTATGCTTAGATAAGATAATGAAATTTAGGAAAAGACACACTATTTCATTAATGATTGAAGAGTCACAAATCTTAAGGGAAGAACATGTGAGAGATATATAAGGCAGATCTAAAACATTTTGGACCAAAAGGGGGAAAAAGGGGAGAAGCGTCTTCTACTGCAAACGAAAGGTAAGGAACACGTGGTTTATTGTATTAAATAACATATGTATATTAGTTAATGTGTTCTTATTAATATGTAACGTCATTATTATTAATGTGTAATACTCATTAATATTAGTTAATGGATAATGTGTAATGTTAATTAATAAGTGATGTTAATTGTAGTCTAGTGTATATATATGTATTAATTAATGTATAGTATTCACTGGTCATAATGTGTAATGTTAATGAATAAGTGATGTTAATTGTAGTCTAGTGTACATATATGTATTAATTAATGTATAGTATTCACTTATCATTAAATATAGGTAAAGGATATAATCATGTTAATGGTTGGATACACAAGTTTACACATTAGGAAGGATTATGTAATACAAAGGTATTTAATGCGATGTAATGCATATGTTAAAGATGGTAAAGCACATTGATAGATATAAGTTAAATAATACATTACGAATTCCATGTTAACATAAAGGGATAGATTATGAACTGGAAACTAATATGCAAATGTATGGCTTGGTTGATTAAAACACAACTAAGAAGACATGGATCTGGTCAATCCCCTTTGAGGACTTGGATGATGGAGGCATCATCCAAGGAAAGGAATAGACAAGGGTCTTCCTTGGATGGCTTGGGTGTAAGAGGTTACACCCAAGACAGGATTTGAACTCGTCTTCAATTTCTTGGAGGGCTTGGGACCAAGGGGTTCCAAGAAGGCGAGCTTCACGGCCGCCTGAGGCCATACTTTCATATGGCATTCGTGTCCTTTTTATTAGATGAAAATTATGATTATGTTAAATTAAGTATTAAAGTTAGATTGCAATTTAGATTACTTATATATATATATATATATATATATGTTTGTTATGTTCTAACAATCTATTTTGCAGGTTAATGATCTCTAAATAGTAGGGACATTATAGTGGTATCAGAGCTATGATCCTGCCATCCTACAAGGTAAAGATGAATCATTGAATCATTCTAGTCAATAAGAAAAATCTGACAATGCGTGTATTCACGTGTATGCTTCATGTTTGAAATTATCCATGTGTATGCTTCGTGTTTTTTATTCATATTGGGAGATAACTCAGTTTGAGAAAATTGTCAATTGCTTGAGGACAAGCAATTTTGAGAAGGGCGGACTGTCATGTCCCCTCCTTGATCGTTATATATATCCTAAATGAAGCAATTATTATTTATTAATTAATATAATATAATATTCATCAACAAATGATTATTTCAAATTAATTTATTAATATTATTATTTAATTAATATTTATTAATATTCATTATTAATAATATTTTTGAAATATAAGTTAATATTATATTGTAAACATTAATATAATATTACAACTTGTTTCATGTTTTAATAAAAGAAGATTGTCTTGGAACAAGACTTTACAATCTTTTGAAATCCAACTCGATTCCCTTTGCAAGAATATTAAGTACGCCACTCTATAAGATGCCATGCATATGGACTTTGATCCATCTTACACATGTGGCCTTAGATGAATGATGCAACCAAAGAGATATAGTGAGCGGTAAAGATCGTGGCACCTTGGCAGACAAAATCTTTTTGACTCTAGCAAGATCATTACAACGTTGTTGAAGGATGAATGCGATAATATAAGAGCAGTGATATTAACATTGATATTCTTATATCCATCTCTCTAATACTAGTAATGTTTGGCAATCATTTTATGATGAGTTCTGCCTACGATTGAAAGCATGACCATCGGCTATGAGAATGTTGATTGTTAAATGTGTAATGTATCGATGGTCAATCTCCTGGGGCAATAGTCAAAAATTGTCCTCTGTCTGATGCATCAAGACATATAAGGTGTTATGCAATAGGTGATTATTTATAGTACATAGTAAGTTCTTTGGGAACTAATTCATTATCAGGCTGCTAAAGTTAGTGAGGAAGTAGCACAACAAGAGAAAGTGTGATTACCAATAGTAAAGAGATGCAGTTTATCAAACTAATGTGAGTCTCTTACCTTTACTAAAAAGCCATGATTAGTCAGAGATGTGATTATTCTTAGATAAGATAATGAAATTTAGGAAAAGACACACTATTTCGTTAATGATTGAAGAGTCACAACTCTTAAGGGAAGAACATATGAGAGATATATAAGGCAGATCTAAAACATTTTGGACGAAAAGGGGGAAAAAGGGGAGAAGCATCTTCTACTGCAGACGAAAGGTAAGGAACACATGGTTTATTGTATTAAATAACATACGTATATTAGTTAATGTGTTCTTATTAATATGTAATGTCATTATTAGTAATGTGTAATACTCATTAATATTAGTTAATGGATAATGTGTAATGTTAATTAATAACTGATGTTAATTGTAGTCTAGCGTATATATATGTATTAATTAATGTATAGTATTCACTAGTCATAATGTGTAATGTTAATGAATAAGTGATGTTAATTGTAGTCTAGTGTTTATATGTATTAATTAATGTATAGTATTCACTGATCATTAAATATAGGTAAAGGATATAATCATGTTAATGGTTGGATACACAAGTTTACACATTAGGAAGGATTATGTAATACAAAGGTATTTAATGTAATGTAATGCATATGTTAAAGATGGTAAAGCACATTGATAGATATAAGTTAAAGAATACATTAGGAATTCCATGTTAACATAAAGGGATAGATTATGAACTGGAAACTGATATGCAAATGTATGGCTTGGTTGATTAAAACACAACTAAGAAGAGGCGGATCCGGCCGATCCCCTTTGAGGACTTAGATGATGGAGGCATCACCCAAGACAAGGAATAGACAAGGGTCTTCCTTGGATGGCTTGGTTTTAAGAGGTTACACCAAAGACATGACTCGATGGTTCTAGTCAATCCCCTCTAAGGACTTGGATGATGAAGGCATCATCCAAGGCAAGGAATAGACAAGGGTCTTCCTTGGATGGCTTGGGTGTAAGAGGTTACACCCAAGACAGGATTTGAACTCGTCTTCAATTTCCTGGAGGGCTTGGGACCAAGGGGTTCCAAGAAGGTGAGCTTCACGGCTGCCTGAGGCTATACTTTCGTATGGCATTCATATCCTTTTTATTAGATGAAAATTATGATTATGTTAAATTAAGTATTAAAGTTAGATTGCAATTTAGATTACTTATACATATATGTTTGTTATGTTCTAACAATGTATTTTGTAGGTTAATGATCTCTAAATAGTAGGGACATTACATTTTCACCAAGTAATGATTTTTTATGTTTATGATTTTTTTGTATTTTGTTGAGTTTTTTTTTATATTTTGAATTAGGATACTCTGAAGAGCTGTGTGTAAAACCTGCGAAGGTGCATGTTGTTGATAGGATCCTCCAAAGGTTCGCCCTCTGAGGTTGAGACCTAATATGCACCGGATCCATAGACTATCGTGATGATGTAAGGACCAAGCCAATTTGGTTCAAACTTGCCTGTCTTCTCTCTGTCTTGCTGATTTTTGGGGGTTTCTTTGAGAACTAAGTCACCTACTTCAAATGTTTGAGGCTTTACCTTATGATTGTAGTTGTGCCATTCCTTGATTGAATGATGTGTAGCTCAAGTGTCTGTCTTCCTTGATAAAGGAATTGAGATAGAATTACTAGTGTGTGGACTATGTTTGCCCATATGCGTGTCACCTAAAGAAGTTTGGGCATCCTTGATAACAAAGTCCTTCAAGGAAGTTCCATTAAAGATCCATTGATGTGATGTATTGCCAAAAGGGAATGGATGTGTGGAACAATTGGATGAGTTATGAAGGCTTATGATTGTGAAAATAATTGAAAGTAGGATAGCATGATAGAGACTTAGGATCAACAAGTATGCTTTTTGAATTAAAATTGTAGAACTTTTACCCCCAGTTATTTTGATATTAAGGGAGATCATCTCTTGTTCTTTTTTCTTCATAGTATTTTTATCCTTGACCTTTATTTTTGCAAAGTCAAATAGCTTTTGATTTTGATTTGGACTGAAGGACTTTTCTTTATTTTTTACTTTTGGATTTTTCTTTTCAAAGCTTGATTTTTTTATCCCTAATGAGTAAGGGCTTTTGTAATTCTTGTTGATCCAAGTCTAAGAGCGGAGTGGAAATGGAATGAGTAGATGAAATGGTAAGGCTATGTGAGTTCTCAAGAGGGTTGGCGATATATTCAATAGATTCTTTGTTGGAACCACTCTTAGGACTATTGATATCAAGAGACACATGCACCACTAGAGGAGATTTGCATTCAGATTTAGTAGCCACAACACTAGGTGGTTCACACCCAATTCCTTGGTCTTGCAAATTGTTTGTAGATTGTTCCTGTTGATTGAATACCTTAGGAGATAGTGGGAGTTGATCATCATGAAAGATATACTCACCACATTTGTCACGAACCCATAATTGATGTATGAACTAATATATTAATACATATATACTTGTTAATTATTGTGAATATCGACATCAATCAGATTAATTAATAATCTATTTCAATTAATAAAATAAACTAGTATAATAGAAATATAATATTAATATTAATATAATATAATCAATTAATCAAATAATATAATCAAGTAATATAATATAATTAATTAATATAAATATAATTAATATTAATATAATATAATCAATTAATCAAATAATATAATCAATTAATGTAATCAATTAATATAATCAATTAATATAAATATAATTAATATTAATATAAATATAATTAATATTAATATAAATATAATTAATATTAATATAATATAATCAATTAAATACTAATATAATCAATTAATCAAAATAATAAAATACCATATTCCAAATTGATCGTATAATCCATCAAATATATAATTAACATTAATTAGTAATTAATGTAATTAATAAAATATTATTTATTTTAAACATCTATCAAATATATAATAAATGTTATTATATGTTAGTAAGTAATATATGCGATAACATAATAATCGCCATCATACAAAATCGAAAGCATAAGTCATAATACAAATAAACTTAGGGATGCATATTAAAATGATTTTTAACTAAACCTTGCAAACAATAGTTTTATTTCTGAAGTGGCAACAATAACGAACAGTCACGGCTCAAGCAAACATACAAATACGGGAAGGAGGTATAAGGAAAAACCACGGGGAATAAAGGAAAGGATTTCGGCAGATAACACTAAAGACAGGTATGCACCACAATGGTCCTGAATAAACTTCTTGCAAAGTATTTCATGTCTTTGGTTATGCACAATTACGGCTCACTAGGTTGGCCGAGGATTATGGGAAGTCATAACCTGGGCAAATTTCCTATCATCTCTTAGAGAGCAGAGTATATAAATCATAATTAATTCTGTATGCATTTCTATTTACACAGAAAGATGTTTATAAATTTCATTTACTATGCATTCACACTAGGGTACAACAGTAATAAAAATATTAATTAAACAGTGAATGTCTCTCAATATGGTGGCTATATCCAGAGACATTACGTAATGATATTTAGCAATATATGTTGGTTTACTGTAGTATTGGGTAATATGTTGCTAGTTACCTTTTTAGGATGATATCTCCATAACATGTTGTTGCCTATAATGGACTGGGAGTTTGCTAGTGGACAGGGCAACCATCTTGGGGCTAGACCAACCATGGGAGCCTAAGGGCAGTAATTCTACCATTCACTATAGGAATGGGATAGGATTTGGAAATACGATCCCAGCAAGAGTTTAGTCTATATATTGCCAAAAAGCTTGCATTAACAATTCAGAATTAGGAAATCTAGTCCATAGTCAGTAATCTATAATCTCCTCTCTTGTAGAATACAATGCTAATCTAGATTACTGAAATTCCATGACTTAGGTTCATTACAACATCCCATGTCTTTAATCTTGAACTTTTCGTTAATCTCTGTTTGTTTTGATGTAGAAGCTTTCAAGGATTTTGGATCAACATATCTCATTAATCAAAATCACAAAGAATAGATCTTGTGTATAATTTTGAGAGATTTCCAAAAATGTAAGAAAAATCCAAAAAATTCTCTTATTTGCTCTCAAAATTAGTTTTTTATGAAAATTAATAAAATATTCATGAAAAATGCAAATGTGCTCCAAAAATTATGAATTTTGGATTGAGGTCTCTTGATACTGTCTTCAACTTGCCAACAAAATTTGGTGCAAAATTTCCAAGCCTTTTGTGATATCGGATCAAATCTCTCCAAGATCTTGATTTTGTGTCCAAAACCCTAGCTGCACAAGGTTATTCTCCAAATTGTTTTACAAAAAAACAATATAGGGTTAGAAAAATCTGCAAAAAATATAGATCTAACAAAAATCCATGTCCCACAGGGCATGCCAAAATGTTTATGGTGAAAGTGGAAACAACAATAATTGAAAGACTAAATGAATTCAACCACAAAACCCTAGCCTAACAAGAACAAAGATCCACCATAACATATGAAGATTACCTAAGACAATGCAAATCAAATCAAATCACAAAGATTATACCATCACATGTCCAATAGGGTTTGGATCTCCATTCTTCCTATCTCCATTGATCTTGCTTGATATATTTTCTCTCAAGTTTTATGTGTGCACAAGAGCTCAACAAAGAACGGAAATGTGGTTGTAAGTAGACTTGATCGCATGTGAAAATTCGAAAGCGTAGTTGGCTTGATTAGAATGATTAGGGTTGATAATGAAGGAAGTATCTCCTTATATAGAAGACACTATAAGAAATGGAGGGATAAGATTGAGAGGTGTAAAAGATAAATGGGTCGGCTAGGATTAGAGGGTAAGTAAAAGAAATAAGAAAATAATAAAGGGGTAGGTAGTGTAGGAATTAAGAGATGAATGACATGTGTCATGGGTAGAAAAGGCTAATGAATTAATTAAATAAATAAAGATTTAGTTAATTAATAGAGGAAATGGGATCAATTAAATAAATAAGATATTTATTTAATTTAGAAAAAGGCAATTTAAATTAATAAATGTATTTATTTAAATGAGAAATAAGGCTAGAAGAGGATAAATGAATTAATTAAATAAATAAAGATTTATTTAATTAATAGAAGAATTAGGCTAAAATAATTAAATGAATAAATATATTTATTTAATTAGACAGGACAATTTTAGGTGTCTACAAATTCATCATCATCAGCTATTGTTTTCTCCTTTTTCTTTGTTTTCTTCTCTTCATCATTTTTCTCTTCAACCTTCTTCTGCGGTTTCTCTTTCTCTGTCTCCGTTTGTTCCTCCTGAGTTGGTGTAATGATCAGTGGCAGTTGACTTTCAACATTATATTCTTTTTCCGGTGGTGGTTACATGTCCACACTGTGTTCAGTAACTGGTGCTTCCTCTGCTATTTGTTCACCAACAATATCCAATTCATGTTCTTTATCTTTAATCGATTCAATGTTGTTATTGGTTGCATCAACAGTACCCTGAATTTTCTTTAGTTTCATCCACAAAGAATATGACAGGTGGAGAACTTGTGTCATCCTTATTCTTGACAGGGTAGACTATATCTAGTGTAATAATTTCTTCAGTGTCCAGCTCTGGTGGAGCTCCAGTATCAGTCTAATTAGGTTTATTATTATAGTCCTTCAATTGATCATTCATTCCCTTAATAGCTTTAGTTTCCCGACGAGTATCATCTTCAACCACCTGAATTTTTCTTGCCAATAGTTTCATTCTCCTTGATCTTGAATGAAATTGTCCTTTATATTTAGCAATCATTTCTAATAATTCTTCATGAGACAACTTAGGAAAATATTGAACAAAAATTCTATGAATAATCTCTTGCTCCTGATCTATAATCAACTTCCATTTATTTTCAAGAATTAAATTTAAAGAATCAGGGATTTCCTTATGAATCTCATGTGGTAACCGATTATATTGACATAGGTAATTGATTACCTCTTCTACCACTTCTTGTTTCTAAACTTCATCAAAAGAATCAAAATATTCTTTTACATTACTAAATTGTTTTCTCTTTAATAGTTTCAGAGTCCTCTCAAAATGACTCACTGGCTTCAAAGATGCAACATCAATAGAAATATTTTTCTTAGGGATTTCCCCTACAGATTTACATTTCTTACCAGTTGGCTTTAGCTTCTTCTTCTCCTCATATACCTTATGTTTTGGTTCCTTCTTGTTTTTAATATTCCTTGTTATTCTTGTACCAGTAGATGCAAAAGCTCCTTGATCTTCTTTCTTCTTTTTCTCCTTCACACTACTGGGTTGTGTAGGTGCAATCCTTTCTTGATAAGTGCCCATCCTTTTCTTCTTAGTATCCTTAGGAGATTCCAAGAGGTTGCTGGCATAACCGATCAGTAAGTCATAACTGACTTCATAGCTCATTTCCTCCATTTATTCTTCTCTCAGCTCAACAACCTCCATAAAATAGAAATCAGTGGTCACAGTGAAATAGATTTCTTTTTCAAAGTGTTTCACCACTTCATCTGATAACCTTAGTCTCATGCTCATCTTCTTCTGTAATTCATTGAAATACCTGTTCATTGCAATTGGGAATGTATTCTTCACAGCCTTTATGCTATTCTTAATTTGGGTTGTAACAGGTGTATCCTTTGACCATTGTATATCACCAATTTTTGGAATAAAGTTCTGAAAGTAGAAAAACAAACCGATCAAAAGTTGTCGATATTTAACTTCTGACTATTTTCCTTCTTTATTGATTCTAGATTCAACATTAGTTGACTTAGCATTGCCTCATACAAATCATAATCTACATCTTCTTCCATCATTTGGTAGGCAGCGTGTACAACAATAGATGGTACACTGTTCATTCGACTGGAATGAAATATACAGTAGCCAATAACCATTGTTGCAAACTTGACTCCTTCATATGTAATGTTATTGACAGATATAGCATGACCGTCAGCAGTGGTCTTTGTCAACTCAAAAACAGTCTCCTTTGAGATTTTCCTCAACTTAGGTACTTCACCGATTTGGCAGAAACTAGTTACTGCATGAATAGCCTCCTTGGTTATAGTATGAGACCTATCAAAATGCACGTTCCCTCCATGTACACGACTGAGGATAATCCTGACATGTTCTTCCTCAAAATCTTCAAGAAAATAAACTGCATTGTGAAAACCCTTTTCATAAACCCTAATATATTCGAGTTTAATCGTCCCACTCTTTCCGCACAAAGATTTAAGCTGAGAATAGTTGCCAATGACCCTAGATCCTCAATTTTGCAATCTATATAACTGGACAAATCACTCTTAATCAAAACACCTTGGGGTACTTGAGATAATGCATTATAAGACTCTATCTTATCTGTCCCCATTGACTCCATAGCTTTATTAGTGATAAAAAGACTTTCTACTAGTGTAGATGACGATGTCATTCTAAATAATCTTGATTCGAGAGAGAGATTGACAAAAATACCTCGTTCCCTTCACGTTGCTAGGGTTTTTGGTTGCTTTCTCGCTTGCACACCCGATTCGCCTTTCCTTAGCTTCAAATCCGATTCAACTTTTTAATCTGTAGCACAAATCCATTCTTAATCTAGTAACAATGCTCTGTTTCGCTTTGCAAGTGCTCACAAAATGCTTCTTCGAATGCAATAGGGTAAAAATGACTTAGCGAAATTGCATTTTATTAACTTTACCAACTGCATTAAATGCACTACCGATAGGGTAACAAACCCTAATTACCACTTAACAAACTCGCCTTTACTGGTAGGTATACTAACCGGTTGAAAATTCTTTAAAAAACTGATAGATAACAATATCAAAATTATCATATCCCAATTCAAAATGCAGAATTTACTTACTATACATTCTTCAAGGGGTCCAGAAATAGATTTACCGATATACTCCTCCTAGGCTTATTAAAAGCTCAGTTTGCTGGTGTAGGATTCTCCACACTAGGTGAAGGATTTGATTCTTCCGATGGCTTGTCCTCACTTTTCTTCTTCCAAATATTATTCATCTCCGCTCTGGTTTCTTCAACATCAACCTTCTGCTTTCCTTTTTGATCTGCATTGTGACTTACTGGTTGGTTCTTCTTTCTTCTGTAAAACTTGGCAATGTGTCCCGATTTGTGACAATGATAGCAGGTCATCCCAGATGCTCTCCAAGGTCCTTCATTACCTCTTCCATTTCTTCTTTTGTTTTTCATAGCCACATGTCCAAAGTTGTTGCAAATTGAGCAAGTCACATTGATTCTCTTTTCCATCTTATAAGGACTAGACTGATTAACATAGGGTCTTTGCCAATTTGTGTTCCTTTGGTCAATGATATTCTTCTCCAGTCACCAATAGGTCTTGGATTCATGTGAGGTACCAGATTGTTTGCTCCATATCTGCATTCCACTTATCTATGCCCATACATGTTACATGTATAACAATAACCTTCAAATCTTCTAGGCATATACCTAGTATTAGGCCTATTACCAGTATTACCATCAGATCTGCTTCTACAAACATTAGCAATATATCATGGTTTAAGACAGTTAAAGCAAACAGGTTTGTAAGCTTTCTTACTGGTAGGCTTCTTAGTCTTAGGAGCAATTTTACCTTCATGCATGTCGATCTTGCTACCAGAAGATTCTCCCTTCTCAGATGTATTGTATCCTAACCTAGATGTATCACTTTTCATCCTTTGAGATTGGATCTGTTCATCCAGCATAGAGGACCTCTTGTTGAATTTATCAAGCTTCTCATTGGATTTTGTAAGCTCTTTAGTAAGATCTTCATTATGCTTCATAAGAGTCTCTCTAAGAGACATTGTCATCTCAAGATCTGACTGTAATGCATCTTACTCTTATTTCTCCTCATGTCAATGCTCATACAAAGCTGCATTCTCCTACTTGATCTTAGAGATCTCATGATATTTCTCTTTGATCAGGTCTTCACCTGCCCTCCTTGCTTCAAGTTCTTGACTCATACGGATTGTAAAAGATTTAAGTTCTCTCCTTAGGCTGATTTTTTCACCATTTAGTTTATCCACTTCTTCAACCAGTGCATCAATGTTGGCCTCATCTAAAGAGCTATTGTCATATATCTCCATTAATTTCTCAGTCAGTTATTGCTTGTGAAGCTTTGAATCTACCTATTAGGGTTTCTAGCTCATCCCTAGTTTCATCAAGTTCTCTAGCCATCTCTTTATAACTCATATCTCTCATAATGGCTTTAGGGTTTCCTTCCAATTGGTTAAGCCTTAAGGAAATTAGGCTCTGATACCAATTGATAAACTTATAAAGCACTAAGAGGGGGGGTGAATCAATGATAGCAAAAACAATAACACTTTAATCCTAGACTGGTAAAAACATTTAACCACTTTACTTATGACTTTGCATGCAATCCAAAGTGTTACAAAATCATTCACAACAAGTAAAACATTCACCATAACACAAGTATTTATACATGGAAACCCCAACTAGGAAAAAGCATGATAAGATGGAACTCACAAGTTAACTATCTACAGAAATAGGTAACTAACCAGTTAAGGTCTACAAATGCTCTGTTAGGAGTAAATCCTGTTAAAGATCCCAAGCCCTTTTAGGAGCTATAACTGGTTAAAGGTAACCTCAGTGGAGGATTTAGATCCAAGTTAATGAATCACCTTGTTAGAGGATTTCTACTATGAAGCTTATTAGAAATTACCCAATTAGGGTATTTAACTGTTGTAGTGATTAAAAAACAACAGGTGGTATGATCCAGGAATAGCAAATTTTGTTTGTTTAGATCTTTTTCTGCTCACTCATTACTACATCACCGAAATACTCTGCAACTCCTTCAACAAATTGCATCAACTCCAACTCATAACATCACTCGTATCTTGCATTATAAAATAACTCATCACAATGTCTTTTTATGGACATTAGATCTCATGTTGGCTCAAGAACCTTGACACAATTTCCTAGGTTCAGTGAATCTAGACAATCTTCATTAACATGACACAAATCTCTGCCAAAGTGTCAGCTGGTGGTAAGACATCACGACCGGTGATAACTCATCACACAAATTGGGAAACCGGTTGGAACACCGATACCAGTTGAGTGTTGACTGCTTCAAACTCACAGACCGATTGTCTCCATGCACCTCCTTGTCTCTCTTTGGTACATCTCAAAACTAGTAATAGTGGATTTGATCAAAACCGATTGTCTTAATTGCATATACCAGTTGTCTACATATACTGGTTTAGACACCTTCATACCGGTTAGACTTACTCTATACATATGCTACCAAATTACAATACAAAGACTTAATAGGCGTACTGGTTTGACCTAACTGGTATACAAAGATGACTATGACAATTAAAACATATGTGTGCCATCAATGACAACACATAAAGCCATCAGATACAAAAATCATCATCATGCAAACATTCAGTACATAGTCTAAGTTTGGTTTAGTTAGGTGGGTATCTAGTTAGTTAGTTTCCTTTTTATTCTAGTAGATATTTGTGATGTGGTGAAAATTAGGGCTTCCACCACTAAGGTAATAAAACCACTAATTTTACTTAGGGACCAATCACATTAAAGAGGGGTGAATCCAATAGATCTAGCCTCAATCCAACAAAGATAGGGATAAGAATTATAATTAGATTCACTAGTTAGAACTTAATCCCCTCTTTTTAAGGTGAATTGTGAAAATATTGAAATTAGGTTAAATATGAGAATGTTGAATAGATTGGGTATAAGCAGTGAGCTACAGTAATCAAACGGAGCCACGAACCTAGATATGAGCAATATGTGAATGTCGAATTTGTTCCCAGAAGGTCATTCTGAATTGTCAGGACTAGAATGCTTGTTGCTTTGGTCCTCCAAACTTTTTGTTGTCCAAAAGGAAACCCATTTGTCTCTGAAAATTAAGTCAAGACTAAAAATTACACCTCTGTACCTATTTCTTGCACACAGAAAGAAGCGGGAAATTGTTGGGAATGGGGGTTTGCCTAAGTCAAACACTGGTTTAGGAATTAATCTTGAATGAAATAATAAAAATATTGAAATAAATAATGGAAAGTGTAGACACTCAAAATATTCCTAAGTCTTTGACGACACTTTTCACTAAACTTTTTCGTCTAAACTGATTAAATAATTTTAATTATTTAATTAGTACTAATATTCTTCTTCTAATTTCTTATAATTAAATAATTCTTAATTATTTAATTATTGTTCTTCTAAACCATTAATTAAATAATCTTCATTATTTAATTAATGTTCATAATTTCCTATAATTAAATAATTGTTAATTATTTAGTTATTGTTCTTCTAAACCATTAATTAAATAATCTTCATTATTTAATTAATGTTCATCATTATCTCTTTCTAATCAATTAATCTTGATCTTAATTGACTAATCCTAACTATTCCTCTTTGATTAAATATTTCACTTAATTATTTAATCCATTTATTCCAAACTAATTATTCTTCCATGATTATTTTAATTATTTAATCCATTTCTCTAAATTATTCTAATTATTAAATAAATTTTTAATTTATTTAATTACCATGTGTGGGTGAAATAAATAAATTTTATTTATTTATTTATGACCCCACTTAGCTCTTCCACTTTCTAATTTTTATTTCCAATTATCTCTTCCACTTTCTAATTTTTATCTCCCTTATCTCTTCAACCTGCTAATTTGGTATTTATGAAAAGATAATTAAAGATTTCATTATGTATTCTCATAATATCTTCCCATTTGCTTTGTTCTATCTTCATCCTTCCCTGAATGGCAGATATTTTGTGCACTCAATTAGGTTTGTCCATCTAACCAAAAATCTTTTCAACCTTTATCATTCAATCAATCCCAATTTTTTTATAAATTGACCTCTCATTGCTCATTTTCAACAACCACGCTTCGAGTAATCTTATGTTTTTTCTTTCAAATTGCTTTCTTGCAATAATCTTGCTTGCAATTCACTTGCATTTGTAGGTGACACCCACACAATTTAAAGGTGAAAGAAGAACAATGGAGAATTATGTAGGAGACATCTGCGTTTGGGATGGTTTGTGTTTATTTTGATTGTCTTATCTTCATAGCTCTATTGAATGTATTAGGATCTTTTTCATTGAAATTTGGCTTTCATGGCTAGCTAATTTAATTGATTTGATTCTTTATTCCATTTTCCTAGTTACAAAAAGATATACCTCAAATCTACAATTGTTGATGATGATGTTTTGCTTCTTGAATGTAATCACATATGTTGTATGAAATGGCATGAACATAACAAACCCCTAATCACACACACATGCTTGCATATGAATGATGTAATTTTGTTGCACAATGGTTGAATGAAGAATATGCATCATTGAAGATCTATGCAAATGTTTGATAATGAATGCTTCACGGATGCACAGATTCTTGATTACTTGTTGATAGAATGGATAGATGAAATTAGGTTTATCAAATGTCTTTATATATGAGTATCTAGTTTATTTACCAATTAGGCCGACCTCCAATGATCATGCGAAGCCACATATTTGGATTCCTATCAGAGAGATAGGACCCCTGCCCCATTTCAAAATTGGGCCCAACTAAGAGAGACAAGGGTGTTGGGCGCTCTGGTCCAGGACCAGGGTGTGGGCGCCTTAGTCCTTCTCAGTAAGGGACCACAATTAAGCCCTAGGGAGGACACCTCTCTAGGAAGTCCATAAGTGGGTGTACATGGCACCAAAGCTAGAGATTGAGCACAAAATGGACCTAGATAGGTGATGAGTAGGGGATACACTAAATTAGGGATACAAACATGAGGTGTAATTGGCCCGATGACAATTTATGACACTACAATAGTTTTATTTTTTCCCTTGTCCTTGATAGTTAGTTGGTTATTTAGTAGTGTTATACTTTTGTTTTAGTTTTCTTTTGATTAGTTTGGTCTAATTTTGAGTTTCATTTTATCCCTCTACTATTTTTCTCTCATTTTCTAGATCTTATGGTCCTACTTTGTTAATCAAGTGCACTTTTATTGATGGAAAAGGGAGATATTTGTATGGGTAAAATATTTAACCATTATTAGTGAGATTTTTTTTAGTTATTTTTAGATGGAAAATTAATCATTTTCTCAGAATTTTTAGTTTATATCATTTATATCAATTTGTGTGTTTCTTTCTCTAACTAGAGTTAAGGTAATTTTTGTGCTTGAGATGACACTCTGTTGAAATCTTATGTATTCTCAAACATTAGTTCTTCCTAAGTCTTGATAGAATGAGTTATTATTGTTTATGTTGAAATTGGAAACCAAAATATTGTAAAACCTATGAGATTCAACCACTAAACCTAGTTCTACAATGCATCCAAGATTATTTTGATGATCTTAGCGATATTGAAAAGGAAGAGGTAGAGCTAGAGGTTATTAAATATTTTTGTGATAATGATCGATCTCTGATTGATATTAAACCCGTTGTTCCTAATTCTTTGTATAATTGTTTGGATAATAAATGGTGCATTCTCATTGAAAAGGAGCAAGAAATTAGGGAAGAAATTTTTGCCCAATATTTTTGTGATGCTTCTAAATCAAAATTGTTTGAGATTCTTAATCGGTACAAAGGCATCTTTTTCATGCGAAGAAGAAGACTCCAGTTACTCGGAGGCAAAACCTCTGAAGTGGAAAAAGACACCCATCTGCGGGCTAAAGCGACTGTCAAAATGTAGAAGGTATCTGAAGCTAATCGGCAGGCTGAGAAAGAGCCTGACCTATCTACATCTAAACCAAGTGAAACCTTCAACAGTCAGGGTGAAAGAATAACTAAGCAAAATGACCCTATTGATGTGGCTGCACTAGATGCTGAAGGTACTCAACCGGAGGAAGCAAATAAGGAGAAAATGGAGAAAGAAAAAGTAGAGAAAGAGAAATAGGAAAAAGAGAAAGCGGAGAAGGAAAAGGTAGAAAAGGAGAAAGCTAAAGGAGAGAGAGAAGAAAAAGATAAAGTTGAGAAAGACAAACAAGAGAAAGGCAAACAAGAGAAAGACAAACAAGAGAAAGACAAACAAGAGAAAGAGAAATAGAAGAAAGAGAAACAAGAGAAAGAGAAACAAGAGAAAGAGAAACAAGAGAAAGAGAAACAGGAGAAAGAGAGGGTAGAGAAATAAAAAGAAGACAAGGAGAGAGCAGGGAAAGATAAAGAAGACAAAGAGAGAGCAGAGAAGGAAGAAGAGAAGAAGAGAGCAGAGAAAGAAGAAGAGAAGAAAAGAGCGGAGAAGGAGAAAGAGGAGCAAGAAAAGGTCGACAAGGAGGCCAAGGAATAAGAAGAGTAGGAGAAGAGGAAACAAGAGGAGAACAAATCAAAGGAAGGAGGATTGAGTCCTAAGGTAACCGGCGATCAAACCAAACAGGTTGATCCCACCAGTCACAGTGATTTGACTCTTGCCTGTCTTACCCAATCAGTAGATGAAAATGAGCTACTAAGGAGTATTCAACATGCTCAGGAAAGATTCAAAGAACTGAGGAGGAAGAAAGAACAAGATGTCATTCAATTTGTTGTTGACACTCTTTCCAACTTAGTTCCTGGTACTAGTCTCCTCGGTACCGATTCCTCTCCGACCTAGTTAAAACTTCTTTGCACAATCATGATTAATCAAGTACAATGTTTGGAGGATGTTTCCCATGCCACTGCAAAGAAAAACCATGAAAAGGCACTCAAAGTTGCACTGGTGAAGCAATTTAATGAAGATAAAGACAAGTTGATCCACCAGAGGGATGATATCAATCTAGCAATGGTTGAAGGACATAAACTGTTGAGCAAAATATGCCAGCTTGATCTATTCTGTGATGATGCTTTGAAGAAAAAGAGTCAACTCCAATCGGAGCTAAAGCAGCATATAGGCAACTTCAAATTACCCTATGATTCCTTCACAATGTATGGGAAGCCTATTCACACTCACCGGCATCAAATTGCAAAGATTGAATCAGAGATCTGCAAACGGACTCAAGATCTGCAGGAGCTCCAGTTGCTTTTATTACCAAAGTTGTAGGTTCTTCAGAAGTGTTTTCTGAACATGGAGGCTATTATTGTTACACAGGAATTGAGCATCATCAATGCCATGGAGGATTTAAGTTTCCAGATGAAGACTTAGAGTGAAATTGCTACCTCACTACTAGATACCTCGTCAACAGACATGAAGGATTTTTTGAAAAACTTTAAATCTATTTTTGAAAAGTTTTACTCTTTATTGTCATAAACATATACTCTATTTTTATGTTATGTAATATGATTTTAGTAAATCATACGAGTGGTAAACCCACTATGTTTTGTATTACTTTGTCCTTGTTGGCAAAGGGGGAGTGGTATTGAATTGAAAATTTTATGGGGAATGGAATTGAAGTAGTACATGCTCGTAATTTTGGCAAAGAGAGTAGTGTATATGCTTAGGGGGAGTAAATTTTGATTATGGCATCATTTTTTTGTTTTGTAAGCACTTAGATGTCAAATTTTCCTAAGTGTTGCCATCAATGCCAAAGGGGGAGATTGTTGGAATTTTGATGATCTTAGTTGTGATTGTCATTGATGGACACACACTTATTTTATGTATGAGTTATTCTCCACTGGTAATATGTGTTGTATTGATCACACCGGTATTATATGCCATTGAACGTATAGGCTTTGTTTATAGAAGACCATCAGCGTTTTGCAAAAGATGCTTACCGATCAAAGTATGACCGAAGACCTCAAGTGGTATGAAGACCTCAAGCGGAACAAGGACCCCTGGTGGCAGTTAATATTTTTGATCGAACACTATGTTCCAGTTTACCAATCTTTGTTTGTTAACCGATAATCGGTATACTGTGTTAAACTGGTAAAATTGTAAAGTGTGATGAGTTATCATCCATTGACACTAATGCGGTGATTCAACTGATAAAACTGTATAGTGTGATGAGTTATCATCCACCGACACTTTGGCGATGTTTCTGTGTCGTGTTACCAAATGTATCTAGATGCTTTGAACCTAGGAAATTGTAATCCAATCTCATTGGCCCGACATGAAATCGGCTTCCTATTTAATGACATCATGTCTAGGGTTTTAATGTGTGTGTATGTGTGTTGAAAAGTGAAGTTGTTATAGAAGCATCGTGCGATAGAGAAAGGATAGAAAATTGAAGTAATGACGCAATGCATTAACAAAGAGCAATCAAGGATCTAATCAAGCATTTTGTGCTACTTTCTAGATCATTCACTTGTTGATTACTAATCTCTTCGACAAGTCTGAAACCCTTAACTGGGTAGGCCCAGTCAGGCCTATTGTAAATCCTCTAACAAGGTGGTTCACAGTTGTGGATCCAAAATCCTTTAACAGGGTAGTCTTTAACTGGAATTATCTCCTAACAGAGATCTGGATTCCTAACAAGATCTGTTCTAGTGAAGAACATTGTAAGGCCTTAACTGGTCTGACCTTAACCGGTCTGGTTACTATTCTGCAGATAGTTGACTTGTGAGTTCTACTCACTATGGTTTTTCCCATTTGGGTTTCCACATCAAAATATCTTGTGTTATGGTGATTGTGTTTCTGTGGGTGAATGATTTATTTGCTATTTGTTTTATATGTGTTTTAACTAGTTTGTTGTTTAAACTATTATACCGGTCTGCAGTAAAATTGCTTAAGAGTTTGGTTAAGTTTTTGGGCATACTAATTCACCCCCCCTCTTAGTATTCATCACCTAGATCATCAAAAAATCAAAATATAGAAATGTATATGTTAACATTATTTTAGAGAAGTCCGTAGGTGGCATTTTTGGTCGGGTGGCGCCAATTCTTTTTTATTTTCCGGCTGTGCTCCCTGTTTATCATGCGAGCTAGGTGTCGTCTTAGCATTAGTTTTGGTCGTTGGACTTTTCCATTTGGAGTATGGAGGAATGCAGAGTTGCCAAGTGGCTCAGATTTTTATGACATGGCATTCCTCTTGGCCCCACCATTCCTCATGCGACGATAAGGACACTTGTTGCTTCTGTGCTGTCCGATTTGCGTCTACTTTCATGCTCATTTTCAGATGTCCTCATAGATGTCGTGTGTCTACCGTGGTGGTTCATGAGTCAAGATGTGGTTCACATCAAGGTTTTCTTGTTGAGCAGGTATGGAGATCACCATGATATGGTGGAAGTAACAATTTTGGGGGTGGTTTTGTTGGGTATGATCTCGTAGGGTGCCACGATAGGTTTTATGGCCAGAAGCGGTTGTTGGAAGGTTGTTGAGGGCTCTATTTATGCTGATGTTTTCCTTGTTTTGGGGGTTCAGAACTTTTATCAAAAGATATAGTCAAGAATTCTAGATAGGAATTAAGCCTTTTAGCTATTATTGTATTTTTGAATAAAGGATAATCAAATTGTGCATGTGGCCTCTATGATGACTGTTTTTCAGTATGCTTTGATAGTTGTTTTGTGCATTCTTGTAATTCTGACGTAACTTTGGAAATATATGCCTAATACTCCGTCAATTAAACTATGTTTTTGTACTTGTTATCTGGTGGATGCGTGGCATGTGTTTCTTTATGTTAAAAGGAATTTTGGTTGTATCTTGATTATGGTTTTGTTTGGGTATATAGATTGTTGAATGGGCTTTAAAACCGGATGTTCCTAGGTTATATATTATGTTAATGCTTTTCCAAAATATTCTGGCACATCGCCTAAATAGTTTACATCATTTTTCTTTAAGTCTCCTCTTTCCCTTTTCCCCCAATCATAATGAGGAGTTGACTTCTTAAATTTGGAGGTCATTCAATGAGTTTTCTGCAATAGGTCTCCCATCACTGAATTTCCCATAAGGTTGTTCACATTTAAGGTAAAATTTAGAGTCAATAGTATACCTTCACATGCTCCTAGGGTTTCATCTCCATTGCCTTCCTATATCCATTGATCTTGCTCAATGTGTTATGGTTGCTCTCAGATTTTGTGTGCACAAGAGCTCAATAGAGAACGAATTGTGGTTATGTATGCAAATTCGGTAGAGTGTAGGTGCTTGTACTTGAAAGCTATATGGAGGGATAAGGAAGAGGTCTCTTTTATAAAGAACGTCCTAGAAATGGAGGGCTAGGATTAAGAGGTGGAAGGATAAATGACCAGATCAGATTAGAGGGTAGGTATAGAAAATAGGAAAATATTAGAGAGGTGGTTAAAGGTAAATTAAGAGATGAATGACAAGTGTCATGAGGGAAAAAGCTAATGATTTATTTAATTAATAGAAGAGGTGGGGCCAATTAAATAAATAAAATATTTATTTAATTTAGGGAAAGGCTAATTTAAATAAATAAAAAATATTTATTTAAATGGGGAAATGCTAGAAGAGGCTTGATGAATTAATTAAACAAATAAATAAATCTATTTAATTAATAGAATGCTTAGGATAAAATAATTAAATAAATAAAAAAATTTATTTAATTAGGCTAGGACAATTTTAGGTGTCTACAATTATAGTTGGTTATTGGATGAAAAATCAAAAGATTTTTCTTTCTAGGTTACAAACATGGTTTAACTTGGGAGGTGTTTTCTCTTTAAAGGTTAGCCTTAATCCCCAACCCAATATAAAGTTTCATTTATTGCATGTTGAGAAATATCTATTAGAGAATGTACTAAAATTAAAAATTAAAAGAAAGAAAAGAAAAGAGAAAAAATGATATACAATGATAACTCAACTCTCTAGGTGATTTGGGCAATGTTTATCGAGGTTATGGATGCTTGACTAGCATTAGAGAAAGACCTTAAGTAGGATTACTGATATCTCCATAGGGGATATAGACACTTGAATGGTAGTGTAGCTATGTCCTGATTATCAGTAGAATGAAAAATCAATTTCAAGTAGCCCAATCTCTAGTTTGTAATGATAAGTTCTTGAGTGCTTAAGGAAGGGTAAAAGAATCATATGCACACACTAGGATTTTAGAAGCATTGGACTAGTAATTTAATCATACTTTATTTTAGTTTATTCTAGTACTCACTCCTCTATTATGATTGATTGAGCTAAGATATTAGGTCTTTGAATTGTCTTCTACCTTGAACAACTCGAGAGCACTTTTATGTTTTGATTTGCAATTGTTTTGCCCTTGCACAAATGCCACATGATTTGCAACAGAAAAAAGGTGACCCCCTTTTAATTTGATTATGAGTTATTTTTAATATTCTACAGTTAAAAGTTAGTTTTGGTTTTTGGTTTTGACCGAAAATTGTATACGAAGACCAATTTGGAGATATCATATTGTGAATTGAAAATAGGGTTCCATAATAGATATCTTAGAAGATAGGATGGTATTTAGGGTTACTATCTAAGGGATACATCTCCTTTACAAGATATATACATATAAGAGGTAGATATATTCACCAAATAGATAAGAAGACATAAGGATAAATAAGAGATAGACAAGATATAATAGAGATATAAGATATAAAGAAGTTCTAATGAATGTAGTTGATATACATTGATACATAAATATAAATACATTTGATTTTGGGTCTATTCAATGTATATGATATTTGTTTTTTATTAAGTACTTAAGTAGGATCCAAAATACTCTATTTGTTGCTACAATGGGACTATGTCCAATGTATTGAGATTACAGTTGCAGGATTCCTTTGGGAATGGAACTTCATTCTGTATACCTAAGGTTTCTTGCTAACACTTGGATGCATTCATTCAATGTCATTGAGTCAATATAGTGCTTACTTGTTCATTGATGGTGTAAGCACACCTTTCTTGAGGAGTCTTGTTTAGGGAGACACAACTTTTCTTCATTGGATATCTTGGCTTACATGGATAATTTTATTAATGACCTTAATTTTTACATCATGCTAGTGTTCTTGGAAATTCAATATGATAACATGATTAGGTTTGAGAAATTTGGTCTAATGAGAGCATGCTTTGAAAGTTTGCATCTTATATTACAAGTCCTTAATTGGTCTTATGATCTCTTGAAAATGAATTCTTGGTGTTTGATTGGTCACATTATGCAAATTTGGGTTTGTAGTGCCTCTCCCTAACCCATCCTTTATGAGAGGATGTGATATACACTTTCAGATTTGTGGTCTGATAGCCCCTTTGACATTAGTGGGTTTATTATGTTATGTGGATGAAGATATATCTTGGATTAATATGTTGATCAAACTTATGTGTAAGGATCTAGATGCACTCATTATTCATGTAATGATTATATTACTTATGAGGTTATGATAGCATCTTGATTATGCTAGCCCTATTCCATGATTATGATGATTGAGTTGATGTTGTGATGTTTGTGATTTTCTTCTAGTGTCTTTGTGATTAGAGATAATGTCATACCACTCATTGTGAGCACGACATGACATTGTGATTCTCTATCACTTGCTTGATCATATATGTGTGTGTGTGTGTGTGTGTGTGTGTGTGTGTGTGTGTGTGTGTGTTTTGTATTGCGTTTAGTGGTGGATGCATGATTGTAGGTACCACACATCAACTCCACCTGATCTCATAAGTCTAAGCATGTATTTAACCCAATGGCAATTTCTTGGAGATGGCATTTGTTTCCCTCGCACACTCTAGGCTTTAGTTGTCGCCTTGTCAGTTGAGTCATGTTAGAGTTCTCTTGTGGCGTATTGTGGTTGTTGGGACCCTTGTCATGTGATCTTGTGAGTATGATTTTTTAATTAAATTAATAATTAATTTTATTGTATAGTTTATTTAGTGGTTAGATTAAGGTTTTAATATTATTTGATGATTTATTATTTATTAATTGGTATTATTTATTTATTGGATTCGGATGTTTATTTTATTTTATTTTAGTATATTCTATTTATTTAATTTAAATGGTTTTGATGATTTATTGTTTAATAGATTCTTGATTATCTATTTATTGTTTAATTATGATTTATTATTTATTTGATTCTATTTAATTATTGTTATTTAATTATTGTGGAGTTTGTTTATATAGTTTTACTTGATTTATTATTCATTCCTTGGATATTATATTTGTTACCTACTATAGTATCCTATTGGGATGATTTGTTATTAATCTATAATTATTAATAATATTATTCCCTCTTGTTACTATATGGTTAATTGAGAAAATATAATTGTTACCTACACTTTTATCTGATTGGTTGATTTTGAGGGGGTAAGTAAATAAGACTATTTTATATTATTTACCTCAAAATCAAACATGGTAGGTATAATATATAGTTTTATAGAATATTTTGACTGGTTGATGATTTTCTATAGCTACTGTTTAATTTTTCTATTTAATGGCTTTGGTTGTGCGTTGTTGTAGTTGGTATCTCTGTGAATGTTACTTAAGGATTTTGGATTTCTGATTGTATCAGCTTGGATTGGAATTGCTGGAGTTTTGGATTGGATTGTTGCTCTACTTTGAATTTATGGGCCATCACTTCAATTCTTTCCAAGTTGGAGCTCGGTACTTATTCTGCATTTTGATTTCCAGAAAGAATTTGTCCTCTATGTGTTTTCTCAAATATTTTCTTCAAGGATTACTGGGGATAGCTATTTGAAATTATGTTATTTAGTTTTCTATTGGTGAAAAGATTTATTTATATATTTGTATATGTATGTGATTGGAAAACTAGGAATTTTGGGTGCAGTCGGGTATATTTATTCTGCATTTTCCTTTTTGGATTATGAATTCCCTTCCTTGTGGTTCTATTGAAATTTCAATTGCATTTGTATTGATATTTTGTATCTCTTTGTGCTCTATGGCATTCCTATATGTTGTTATGTGAGTTTGGTGCAGCACTGTGCAATCTAGGTGCGTTCGGTGTAAGTCTGTGTGCAAGAGGTGCAAAGCTTTGGATGTTGAAACTCATTTGTATGATCTTGTGAGTCCAACTTCATGTTGTTTTAGTCCTATTTTGTCTTCCTGCATCTTCTGGGAGAGTTATTTATCAATTTTAATTTTGCAGGCCTATGTACGAACTGGGAAAGTTTCGTCAGTTGTATTTGTTGGCATTTTGCATAGAAATTGCATTAATGATATGTTGTCATTGATGTCAATTGAACCGGTAATGGTATTCATGTTATTGTTGATATTGTTGTTTTTTATATTGGCTGGTAACCGGTAAGAAGATCTTTGTGGAAGATATTGTAAACCGGTCTATTAAGTTTGTAAGTTGAACCAATACAACGGTGTAAAGGGTTAAACCTTTCTATGCAATGTAACCGGTAAAACCCCATCAGCTATTAAACCCTAACCGATCAAGTTTGTTGGTTTATTATATGATGAGTGGTAATGATGAAGACACGTGTGATCATTGTATGAGGATAAGTTCAAATTATTTTGGTGTGTTTCTTTATTGTCTAGGGAAGGAGCAAAGTGGATTACATCTAATGCACAACGTGTGATGAGTTACAAAGTCTGATGGAGCAGTGATCATGGAGCGGTTGGAATTTTCTTGAAGAATGTGAACAAATTGTCATGATTTCTAACGGTCAAGATTGTACCAACTTTTTTGTAATCTTGATGATGAGAATTAGGTTTTTGTTGTGTTACCAACCTAATTGATTTGTATTTAAGTTCAATGAAGTTGCTTGTAAAAGTTGTTGGCAAGATTGGCAGAAACCTGTTGAGTGTGTTGTTGCCTAACCAGTGAATGGATCTGCACTTTGTGTAAGGTAGATTGAAGCTTAAAAGGATCTGATCAAGCAAATGTAGCGTTATTCAGATAGATCAAGAAAGCCTGTTCTTTTCTAACAATTATAGCAGAAGTGAAATCCCTTAACCGGGTAAGCTCTAACAAGCTTGGTTACTCATTAAATCCTCTAACAAGGTGGTCCATTAGCTTGGATTCTTAAATCCTCCAGCGAGGTTACTCCTAATAGGGCATTGTTCTTTTCATCAAGGCATATTTGTAAATCCCTTAACCAGGTTATTTCGAACCGGAATTAGTTCTTAACAAGACTTATTGTAAAGCTTTAACAAGCTTGGCTCATAACAGGGTGAACTTCAAAAGAGTTCAGATAGCTATCCTTGTGAGTCTCATCTCACCGTGGTTTTTACCTATTTGGGTTTTCTACGTATAAACATTTGTGTCAAGTGGTGAATGTTTTTGTGGTTATGATCCTATTTGTTGATTTGATTAACTTTTGATAAGGCATGATAACTAGAAGCATTGAGAGATGAATATGTTAAGTTATGATTAAGAATTGTTGATGTTTACAAGATTGAAGTTGGTTACTACTAAGTTGTCATGACAGTCAAACCACTTGATGCAAATTATTCTTATGAATATTGATCTTGACTGAGATATGTTTACCTTGTGTGATTGAATTTGAGTTTGGGAACTTTGTATCAGTTTTTTAGTATATTGATTCATCCCCCCTCCTAGTATTCTACCAGATACTTATTTTGTCATCATACCATCAATTGGTATTAGAGCATCTCAGGTCCTCTTTATCTAAAAGCTTAATAGCTTGAGGAAAAGATCTTGTAGATCATGATGAAGAAAGAAGGTCCAAAGTTCAACAAAGATAACTATAGAATATGGAGTGACATAATGAAGATTTACATTAAGAGTCTTGGTAGTCAGCATTGGGATCATATAGGAACTAAGTATATTACACCTACTAGAATCCTGATTGATGATCAGAAGAAAGAACAACAAGAAAATCACCAAGCATTAGAGGCTATTATCAGTTCCCTATCTGATGTTGAATATGTAGATGTTCATGGTCTTGAAACTGCACATGAAGTATGGCAAAAACTTGAAGAGATTTATAGCGGTGATGAACATGTTAAGATTGCCAAAGAGGAGAGTCTAAGAGGAAAGTTTGATGAGCATCTCAGGTCCTCTTTATCTAAAAGCCTGACAACTTGAGAAAAAGATCTTATAGATCATGATGAAGAAAGAAGGTCCAAAGTTCAACAAAGATAAATATAGAATATGGAGTGACAGAATGAAGATTTACATTAGGAGTCTTGGTAGTTAGCATTGGGATCATATAGGAACTAAGTATATTACACCTACTGGAATCCTGACTGATGATCAGAAGAAACAACAACAAGAAAATCACCAAGCATTAGAGGCTATTATCAGTTCCATATCTGATGTTGAATATGTAGATGTTCATGGTCTTGAAATTGCACATGAAGTGTGGCAAAAACTTGAAGAGATTTATAGCGGTGATGAACATGTTAAGATTGCCAAAGAGGAGAGTCTAAGAGGAAAGTTTGATGACATGAGAATGTCAGAAGGTGAGAATATCCAACAGTATGGTCAAAGGATTAAAGAGATAGTTGGTGAAATAAAGAGTGTAGGAGGGAAAGTGGAACATGCCATAGTAATTAGTAAGGTACTGAGAACCTTGCTACCAGTCTATGCTATCTGAGTTGTAGCTATTCAAGAGCTGAAATCCATTGACAAGACTAAGGTAACTCTTGACACTATTATTGGAAAACTTACTACTTTTGAACTAAATGGCTATGATGGTAATCTATAGAAATCAGAATCTACATTCAGAGCTTCTGTCTCTAACCCATCTGTGAGAATAAGTAGAGATACCGGCCATTGTTATGAATCTAGATCCAGCAGAGATGTTGATGATGAAGACAACTTAGTGGAACTTGAAGCATTGTTGGCAAAACGACTACCTAGAGGCACTAGTAATTATAGAGGTAAGCTACCTTTAAAATGTTTTGCATGCAACAAGATTGGTCATATAGCACCTAATTGCCCTAATGGTGAAAATGAATACAAGAGAGACAAATTTAAGAAGTATAAGGGTAAAGGCAAGAGAGATTGTCTTGTAGCTATTGACAGTGGTATTACTGATGAAGAATCTGATGATGATGATAGTGAAGATATTTTGTTTGTAGCTATTAAGGAATAAATATCAGATCAGAAGGCACTAGTATCCAGGATGAATAACTCTGATGATTGGATCATTGATAGTAGTTTTTCACATCACATGACCGGTGATCAAAGCAAATTTCTTTCCCTAAAGGAATTTGATGGCGGTGTTGTCAGATTTGGCAATGACTCACCCTGTATGGTTAAAGGTAAGGGAGTTATTTCTCTTAATGGGAAGAGCAGTGTTGACGGTGTCTATTGGGTTGAAGGCCTAAAGAACAATCTTTTGAGTGTGGCACAACTTAATGACAAAGGATACCCACTAGAGTTTAGAAATGGTATGTACAAAATCTTTGACAACAAAGGTGAATTGATTGCAATGGGGAAACAAACCAGAGGTAATCTATTTCATCTTAATCCTAAAGTTAGCAACTGTTTGATTGCAAAAATAGATGATAGCTGGCTTTGTTATAGGAGATTTTGTCATATAAATTTTGACAATATTGTTAAAGTAAGCAAGTCTAAGATAGTAAGAGGTTTGCCTCAGCTAGACAAACCGGTTAATGCTCTTTGTAAAGAATGTCAATTAGGAAAGATGACTTATTCAACTTTCAAGATCAAGTCCTTCTTAGCAGAGCACTTGTTAGATTTGGTTCATATAGATCTATGTGGACCAATAAGAACAAGAAGCATTCAAGATGACAGATATTTCATGATCTTCACTGATGATTGTTCAAGGATGATGTGGGACACATTCTTGAAGGATAAGAATGAAGCTTTTGGTAAATTCAAGGCATTCAGGGTCTTAGCTGAGAAAGAGAGTGGTAAAAAGATAAAATGTCTAAGAACATATCAAGGTAGTCAATTTACTTCTAAGGAATTCAATTAGTACTGTGATGAGAATGGTATCAAGCGACAACTTTTTGCACCAAGGACACCACAGCAAAATGGTATAGCAGAGAGGAACAACGAGTTCGTGGTTGAAGTTGCTAGGACTATGCTGATACAAGGAGGTGTAGCAAAAATATTTTGGAAAGAAGTTGTAAGTACAACTGTCTACACAATGAACCTAGTTCTGGTGAAAAGAGGTAAGGACAAGACCCCTTATGAATAATGGTATGGGAGATCACCTGATGTTAACTATTTTAAGATATTTGGAAGCAATGTTTTATTAAAAGAGGTGATTACATAAGCAAGTTTGAAGCTAAGAGTGATGAAGGCATATTTCTTGGCTATTCCACCAAGAGTAAGGCCTATAAATGCTTCAACAACCAAACATAGAAAATTGTTGAGAGTGTTGATATTCGTGTAGATGAATGTCCTGAAGTTTCAAAAGAAACCAGTTCTGAGAAGAAGGATGATCCTTGCATTTTACTTTTGGAACCTGAAACTGTTAAATCAGAAACCGGTAAAGCAAATCCTCATGTACTTGTTCAACCGGAACAAATAAATTCAGAGGAAGATGATAATGAAGAGGCTAAACCTAAAGAGAATAATCATGTTATTCCTAGGTATGTGAGACTGAATCGCAGTCCTGGACAGATTACTGGGGATAAGGATGTTGGAGTACTAACTAGAAGGAGAATAAGAGAGAACTCTTGCATTTGGTGATGATCATTGGGTTAAAGCTATGGAGGAGTTGGATGGAATTGAGAAGAACAACACTTCGACCCTGGTACCCCAACCGATAAACAAGAATGTTATAAGTACGAAATGGGTGTTCAGAAACAAGTTAAATGAAGATGGTGTTGTAGTTCACAACAAGGCAAGATTAGTATGCAAAGGTTATGCGCAAGAAGGAGAAGATTATGGAGAAACTTTTGCACCAGTAGCAAGACTGGAAGGTGTCAGAACATTACTTGCATTTGCAGCTCATAAGAAGTTCAAGGTATACCAGATAGATGTTAAGTTTGCATTTTTGAATGGGATATTGGAAGAAGAGGTTTATATAGAGCAACTTGATGGCTATGCATTAACAGATAAGGAAGACATGGTATGAAAATTGCATAAAGCTTTGTATGGATTAAAGCAGGCACCCAGAGCATGGTATGAACGACTTCATAGTCATCTCATGAAGATAGGCTTTTCTAGAACCAATGATGACAACAACATTTATCTCAAGTCTAAAGGAGATGAAATACTAGTCAGTGAAGTATTTGCTGATGACATTATATTTGGAGGTAATGATGACATGAGTAATTGTTTTGCAGATGAAATAAAGAATGAGTTTGAGATGTCATTAGTAGGGGAAATAAAAAAAATTCATGGGCTTGCCGATACAACAAATGAAGAATGGTATTTTCATTACTCAATCCAAGTATGTGAAAGAGGTTTTGAAGACTTTTGGTATGAGTGACTGTAAACTAGTTGGAACCCCAATGGTTACAGGTTGTAAGTTGTCCAAGGAAGATGCATCTAAGTCTGTAGATGAAAAGGAATACAGGTCAATGATTGGAAAATTACACTATATTGTTCACAGTCGATCAGATATTGCCCATGCAGTTTGTATTGTTGCTAGATTTTAGAAGAATCCAAAGGAGGCACATCTGATGGCAACCAAAAGAATTTTTACATATCTAAAAGGTACTATTGACTATAGGTTATGGTATCTATATGGTGGAAATTTTGATTTGAAAGTATACACAGATGCTGATTGGGCAGGAAATATTGATGACCGGAAGAGTACTACGGGTGGAGCATTCTTTCTAGGAGGAAGGCTAGTTTCATGGAATAGTAAAAAGTAGGGTTGTACTTTACAATCTACTGTTGAAGCTGAGTATGTAGCAGCTTATATAAATTGCACACAAGCTATGTGGATGAGGCACATTTTGGAAGGTTCAAAGATGAAAATATCATAACCAATAAAGATTTTGTGTGATAATACAAGTGCAATAAACATTTCTAAAAATCATGTTTTGCACGCAAGGACTAAGCACATTGAATTGAAGTATCACTTCTTGAGGGAAAAAGTTCACAGTAAAGAGGTTATCTTCAAGCATGTTTCTACCTAGGAGCAGTTTGCGGATATCTTTACCAAACCTCTACCTAAGATCACTTTCGAGTATCTTAGAAGTCAATTGGGGGTTGTCCCTCTTCATGAAGTTAGTTGAGCATGATGCTGATTGCATCAGTTCCTAAATTACTTGTAGAATCTTACATGGATTGATGAAGAAGTGGATGTATTCCACAGGGGAAGCATCAAGTTGCAATATGATGTTGATGCACAGTGAGAGCAGAATTACATGTTTTTACCTTCACTTTGGCACTGTTGTCAAAGGGGGAGATGAATAATGTGGTTGAGGAGAACCAACAGCAGGCTAAAGACAGATAGAGAAAGGTGAATACTTGGTAATATAAACTAGGATTCCTATTCACCAATCTCAGCAGCAATCAGAGGCATTGATATTTGTATTGCCACCAATGCCAAAGGGGAAGATTGTTGGCATTTTGCATAGAGATTGCATTAATGATATGTTGTCATTGATGTCAATTGAACCGGTAATGGTATTCATGTTATTTTTTATATTATTGTTTTTGATATTGGCTAGTAGCTGGTAAGAAGAGATTTGTGGAAGATATTGTAAACCGGTATGTTAAGTTTGTGAGTTGAACCGGTAAAATGGTGTAAAGGGTTAAACCTTTCTATGCAATGTAACCGGGAAAACCCTATCAGTTGTTAAACCCTAACCGATCAAGTTTGTTGGTTTATTATCGAATGAGAGGTAATGATGAAGACATGAGTGATCATTGTAGGAGGATAAGTTCAAATTGTTTTGGCATGTTTGTTTATTGTCTAGGGAAGGAGCAAGTGGATTGCATCTAATGCACAACGTGTGATGAGTTACAAAGTCTGATGGAGTGGTGATCATGGAGCAGTTGGAATTTTCTTGAAGAATGTGAAGAGGTTTTCATGATTTCTAGCTATCAAGATTGTACCGACTTGTTTGTAATCTCAATGATGAGAATTAGGTTTTTGTTGTGTTACCAGCCTAATTGGTTTGTATTTAAGGTCGATGAAGTTGCTTGTAAAATTTGTTGGCAAGATTGGCAGAAACCTGTTGAGTGTGTTGTTCCCTAACGAGTGAATGGATCTGCACTTTCTGTAAGGCAGATTGAAGCTTAAAAGGCTCTGGTCAAGAAAATGTAATGCTATTCAGACAGATCAAGAAGACCTGTTGTTTTCTAACAATTACAATAGAAGTGAAATCCCTTAACCAAGTAAGCTCTAACAAGCTTGGTTACTCATTAAATCTTCTAAGAAGGTGGTCCATTAGCTTGGATTCTTAAATCATCCAGTGAGGTTACTCCTAACAAGGTATTGTGCTTTTCATCAAGGCATATTTGTAAATCCCTTAACCGGGTGATTCTTAACCGGAATTAGTTCTTAACAGGACTTATTGTAAAGCTTTAAGAGGCTTGGCTCCTAATAGAGAAAACTTCAGAAGAGTTTAGATAGCTATCCTTGTGAGTCTCATCTCATCATGGTTTTTACCTATTTGGGTTTTCCACGTATAAACATTTGTGTCAAGTGGTGAATGTTTTTGTGGTTATGATCTTATTTGTTGATTTGATTAACTTCTGACAAGGCATGATAACTAGAAGCATTAAGAGATGAATATGTTAAGTTATGATTAAGCATTGTTGATGTTTACAAGATTGAATTTGTTTACTGTTAATTTGTCACAACAGTCAAACCGGTTGATGTCAAGTATTCTTATGAATATTGATCTTGACTGAGATATGTTTACCTTGTGTGATTGAATTTGAGTTTGGGAACTTTGTATCATTTTTTCAATATACTGATTCACCCCCCCCCCCCTCTCTCAGTATTCTACCAGATACTTATTCTTTCATCATTCCATCAGTATTGTTTATTTCCCTTGATTTTTTCCTTCTGAACCCAAAACGCTAATGTTTGGCACCAAAACGCTAAAGTATGGCCCCAAAATGCCAAAATATGTCATTGGAGAGATAAAATATCTCCCAGATTTGCCATTTTAGATTTTGATGCGTCGTTCTACCCGAAGTTGTCAATTTTGTCAGTTTTGCTCAGTGTGAATGCTTATCCAGATTTTATTCTTTTACCAAAGGCTTTATGTGATTGCTTTGGATTCTTAGAGAGGTCATTTGATATTGTATTGCTCGTATTATTATTGATTTTTTCTCTGATAAGATGGTTCATGTCTTACCATTGAGGATTGTGCTTGTGTGTTATATAGCTCCAGCAAGAGGAAGAATGCCTTGTTGTTGAGGAATGGTTATAAGAGCTCCAGTGGGATGATTATGCCTCACTATTGAGGAATGATACTACTTTTTCTTTAGCTATTGATCTCATGTATTTTCCTTGGTCCACTTTTGTATTGATTTGGTGAAGGCTCTTGCTTGTATTTTGGTATATGATTCATGTTATGCTTCAGTTTGTATTAGTAATGTTGAGATTGTGTTTATGTCTTTAGAGAGCCTTGATGATGTTGATATGATGTTATGTTGTTTATGTTATACCCTAAGGTATTGGTCCATGGTTAGGGAGAGTGAGCTCTTGCATGTGTAGAACCGGGGTCGTGAGCAATAGACTTCTAAGAGGGTTCCTATAGAGGATGCTTAGGGTCTAGACCAGTCATGGGACCACATGAAGAGTTTTCCTATGTTTTTGCAAGTGATAACCTTAATAATTGATTAGTGGGTTTGGGTATTTAGGAATTCACTTAATCAAGATAATAAAATTGGTTTTTGGTGCCCCACCTCATAGCCCTTGAGTGGAGACTCGAGATGAGCTTGGGAAGACTATGGAGATGGTAAGCCAAACTCCCTTGATTTCTTATAGGTTGAGATGGCTCCAAATGTCTATCAAGGGTGTGGGTAGAGATCTCGTATTACCGATGGAGATACCAATATTTACATATTATTCTCTTCTTTGTGAGGATAACATGTGATTTGTGTTTAGCCATGTGATGTGTTTGATTCATTGTTCTTGGTTGTTATCTTGTGGATGTCTTGTTCAATCCCTTGGTTGTTAGGTGTCAGCCTAGGTCTTGAGTGTGAGTTGGAACCCCATGTCATCTCCTAGCACGGGGGGTGGTTCCTATTTGGTTCCACATTATTGGGTGGTTTGATGTCTTCTTCCATTGGGATGTTCTTCATTGGATGTTTTCATGCATGGACATGGATATATCTTATCTCATTATGTGGAGGGATCATTGGAATATAATCTATGTAATAGGAATTGATATCGTGTGTTTCATATCTAGAGAAAGATGTAATAGTAAAGAAGACTATGTAACTAGTATCTTGTGAACATATGAATTAGGACTTGTTGTAGGTTGATTTCAGAATGAGATGTTTTGGATAGGATTGTTGTAAATGGATATTCAATGTGTATGTAATTATAGATTAGAAGGAAATTAAAAGATTGAGTGATACAAATGGAATTATCATGTGTATATCTTGTGGATGGTAGTGGTTATGATAAAAATCTTGTATGCCTTGATTTGAAAGATGTTAATCCTTATTGTTAGTTATCTTTGCAATATGGAAATGAATGAATAGTTATAGATTTGTATGGACAATGTGATTCTTCATTATGAGGAGCTGATTCCTAGGTGTTGAGATAGTATATTATATCATGATAGCATTGTAAATGTAAGAGATTATGTATTTTTATGTCATATTTTCTTATGTAATAGGACATGAAGATGTAGAAACTATGATCTTGTAATTGGAATAAGATGATGTATTCATTGTATGGTTCATGTTGTAATAATGTTCATTATGTTAAGATTGAGATCTTATGTTGAATTAAGTAATTGAACGATTAGGTTATGTGCATTCCTGTTGTATCAAATGGATTTTGAATTGGTCTAGTACCATGAGATCGTAATTGGAAAGAAGATTAATACTTGATATAATAATCTTGCTTATGTATATGGATAGTAATCTTGATGAATTGTTGTAGCGTCCTAAAATTGCGACACTTGCAATTTCGACTGCATTTCGGTCTTCACGATGGTGACGCAACACGTAACCTGAATGGAGACCCCGAAACCTGATTACGACACTGAAAAATGCATTTTTCAAGCACCCTGGCCTGAACCTCCTTGCACCCTGCTGTCCCGGGAGGTGGGACCAGAGCGCCCAGCGCCCTGGTCCCCCAGGACCATGGCGCCCAGCGCCCTGGTCCCTGGGTCCTATTTTGGGCCCGGTCTCCTTTGGACTTCGGGTCTTTTTGTTTGCAATTTGGAAAATAAACTTTCCTGGTCGGCCTAAGGCCGGGAAAATCAGTCTATCAGCCCTAAATGACAAGTATATAAACTACATTTTCCTCTTTCATTCGACATGATGGAAAAGGCGTGGAAATTATACTCAAGCATTCAAGTATTCAAGCATTCCTTCAAGCAATTGATCATTTCAAGTCTCCATTCAAGGCTAAGGGTTGCATTCAAGACAAGGATTCAACCATTGAAGAGGAGATCACTTACTACATACTACATACAACATACTACAACAACATACAACATCTATACCTTCGCACATAAGGATACAAACATCCTTAGAACAAGGTATTAGTACTTGTTTTACAGTCATTTACATTTACAGCACTTGCTCATTTCTTGGTTAATTCCAAAACCGGGGTTTGACCTAATGGCAAACCCCTAATCCCTAACCCCCCAATCGTCTCCGCTTTTCTGTGTGTAGGTTGCAGGTACGCGGCTAAAATTGAAGATCTGGAATCCTTGTGCAGAGACGAACAGATCCCCCTTCATTTCGTGGATTTTTCAGAGGACCGTGGCGCCGAGCGCCATCGTCCTGACAACTTTTGGTCAAATTTGCAGGACAGCACCGTATCAACATTTTACTGCTAATTCCAGGTTCGCAGCTTCATACTGTATTCCTATCTCAGTTTATAAAGCGAATCTTTGTCACTTTCTATGCATTCCTAGCTTAATTCTTCTATGCACATTCTTTACAAAAGAGGGTAGCCTTGCTGTCATAACCCTTGAAACTCATTTAGCATCCAATCTTGCATTGCGTGGGATTGGATCTTGTGGGTTTCAACCCCTCTTTTGAATGTAAAGTCTCTTCCCTAAGTGAAAACCATCAACCCTAATGAATCTCCCTTCTCTCTCCTTGGAGTTGGAAGAGGGGAGAGCAACTAGGGTTCGATCGCGATTTTCCGCTTTACATTTTGGTGAACCCGACGTGAACATCCTTTCTGATTATTCATGATTAGATCTGAAATTTGATTCTTTGATTACATTTCCATGTTTGATCTTTTGCAAAATTTTAGAGGTGATTGCATAAAAACCCTAAAATTTCTTTTTAGTAATTAAACTTGTGAAATGTTTAATTGTTAATGCTTGTTTCAGATCTGCCCTTCTATTACAAATTATCAATTCATATTTGTGCTTTGATTTTGAAAATTAAGTGGTTAAGTGTCAAAACCCTAATTTTTGAAACCTTCTTGATTCAACCTTTGACTGATAATTTCACTGATCAAAACATCTCCAAATCAGCTGTAACTTTGGATTCCGCAATAAAATCACAATATCTTTCATCCCTGAAAATTTGGAAAAAAGTTGCGAGGACCGTGTGCACTCCGAGCACCATCGTCCCCGACATTTTTTTTGAAATTTCGGGAGCGAGATCTTACTGTATTTTCCTGCTAAAATCCAGAATTTTGGCTGATTTTATCAATTTTAACACCTTCAAAATTACAGTCAAAGTTGGTCTTGTGATTGCTTGGATTAAGGCTTTTAAACATTCAAAAATCATTGAAACTAAAATTTTGTGTCAAAATTGTGTTCTTACTGTCCTAAATCTGAAAAGTGTGTTTGCATTCATTCGAAATTTCAGTGCTTTATTTAAATTCTTGCAATTTGTGACTTTTGAAATTAAGTGCTTAATTACAAGAACTTTAATTTCCGCTTTCAAAATTGAATTTTGCGTGAAATTGAGTCAATTTTTAAATTTCAAAACTTGCATTGCTTTTGACATTCCCTCTAAAATCATAAAATTCAAAATTTCAGTTTCCCTCTCTTTTTCAAAATTCAAATTTTGCATTTTTCGACAATCTTGGTAGGGTTCAATTTTGAGATTGCAACTTTAATTTGGCCTACCTACAGATCGTAAAATCACTCAATTTTTTCAGATTAGCTTTAAAATCATCATACCTTTCATCCCTGCAAATTTCGAAAAAAGTTGCAAGGACCGAGTTGCACTCCGAGCGCCACGGTCCCGGACATTTTTTCCGAAATTTCGGGAGACTGTCGTGATTGCATTTAACAGCTTAAATCCAGAAGATTGGCTGATTTTACTGAAAATTGCTACCTCTAAAATCAAAATTTCCTCTTCCTTTCTAGTGCATGAGTTTTACAACAATAAGCCCTACTTACACTATTCCCGTTAGACGAAGCCGTAGAATTAAGTCTTTCCGAGGTTTAATTACCGAGGAGATGGAACCTAATTTGAATAGCCTTTTTAACGAGGATATGGGTAATTCCTCTAAACCTCCTAATGATGAAGAAGCTCTCCATGAGGTTTCTGAAGAACAAATTTCGAAATTGGATAACCAATTTGACGATTTTCACCAATGGATGTCTCATGAGTACACCGATAGTCAAGCTCTTCCTTTAATTGAGGGTCTAAAACGTATGCTTCAAAGTGATAAGAATGGAATTGATATTTTGCATGGTATTGCACACATTGTGGATTCGAATGTGATGCCTATGAAGAGTTGTGCCGAATCTTTAGGTTATACACAACCTCCTACTCAAGTCAATCATTCTATTCCTTTGATGACTTCTATTGCTAGCATACCTACTGTTGAAATGTGGCGACTGATCAGCAAAGTACTGTACACTCAGCACGTATCCTCGCCGGGGTCAAGGGCCGGGCAGGGGTTTGGGGGCGGCAGGCCCCGAGAAAAAAAAATTTGCCGTTTTTTGTTGATGAAAACCGACATTGTAATAAAACCCTAAAAATGCCGACTTTGTTTGTTGCCCTAAAAATGCATGTTATAAGCGGCTGGGATGCTTAAGGCATTGTAAGGTTGATGTACTATTTTTGCTGGACAATAAGAAAGATTGGACGGTTGTGTATGGTGGACGTAACCCATTCTGGGTGAACCACGTTAAATCTCTGTGTTATCTGTGTCCTGTTTTATTTCTTTATCTTTTGTATTTAAATCTGCATATAATTGTTAGTTCATATTTGCTTCGGATCTGCTTGAAACCCTAACAATTGGTATCAGAGCGAGGTTTTCTGTAAATTGGCAGGACTTTTAGATTTGAGTGGGAGCAATGGAGGATTCCAAATTCAAGGTCGAAAAGTTTAACGGCCAGAATTATCAGTTATGGAAAATGCAGATGGAGGATTACCTATATCAAAAGGATTTGTGGCGGCCATTGGAAGGAAAGGCAAAGAAACCAACCACAATATCAGATGAAGAGTGGGACATTTTAGATAGAAAGGCACTGGGATCCATTCGATTGTGCCTTGCGGCGTCTGTAGCATTCAATATAACAGAAGCAAAAATGACTGTAGATTTGATGGCAACATTGGCTAAGCTGTATGAGAAACCCTCGGCTTCGAATAAGGTATTTCTTATGAAGCGTTTGTTTAATTTGAAAATGAGTGAGGGAGGATCTGTAGCGGAGCACTTAAATGAATTTAATACAATTACCAGTCAATTGTCTTTGGTAAAAATTACCTTTGCAGAAGAGGTTAGGGCTCTCCTGATTTTATGTTCTTTGCCAGAAAACTGGAATAGCTTGGTTATGGCTGTAAGTAACTCTGTCTCTGGTAAAAATACTTTGGTATTTGATGATATTGTTGGTGTTATCCTAAGCGAGGAAATGCGAAGGAAAAGCACAGGTGAGACTCCAACATCATCGGGTAGTGTTTTGAATGTGGAGAACAGAGGAAGATCAAAGGAAAGAGGAAAAGGCCCTGGGAATGAGAAGTCACGAGGGAAGTCAAAGAAAGGACGCTCTCAGTCTAGAGGAAAGAAAGATTGCTGGTACTGCGGAAAGCCTGGTCATCTAAAGAAAGACTGTTGGTCTCGGAAAAACAAAGAAGGAGACAAAAATGAAAATGACAGTAAGGAAGCTAATATTGCAAGTAATACTCTACAAGATGCTTTAATCTTATGTTTGGATAATGTTAATGATTCCTGGGTAATAGATTCTGGGGCTTCATTTCATGCTACACCCCATAGAAAATATTTTCTAGATTATGTTCAAGGTGATTTTGGACAGGTATATTTGGGTGATGATGAGCCCTGTCAAATTGTTGGAAAAGGAAAGATAAAGATCAAGTTGCAGAATGGTAATGACTGGTTTCTGCAGGAGGTAAGACATGTTCCTAATTTAAGAAGAAATTTAATTTCTGCAGGGCAACTAGGTAGTGAAGGTTGCATAGTTACCTTCTCAGACAGTATGTGGAAGGTCACTAAAGGATCGTTAGTAGTAGCTAAAGGTGCGAAGGTAGGCACATTATATCTGTGTACTGGTAACACTTACTCTACCTTAGCTGCTATAGATAAAGTTACTGCAGGGACAACAACAATAAATGTTGCAAGAACAGATTCTATAATGTGGCACCATAGGCTTGGGCACATGAGTGAGAAAGGGATGAAAATCCTTCACTCCAAAAATCTATTGCCAGGACTAAAGAAGATTGATTTAGAGTTCTGTGAAAACTGTGTTTATGGTAAACAGAAAAGAGTCAGATTTCTCAAGGTTGGGAAAGAGAAGAAGAGTGAGAAGTTAGAGCTTGTACATTCAGATGTATGGGGACCGGCTCAGGTATCATCTCTTGGTGGCTCTTGTTATTATGTTATTTTTATTGATGACTCAACTAGAAAAACATGGGTATATTTCCTAAAACAAAAATCAGATGTTTTTGAAACTTTTAAGAAATGGAAAGCTCTGGTTGAGAATGAGACAGGAAAAAAGTTGAAGTGTCTCAGATCGGATAATGGAGGTGAGTATTGCAGCAAAGCATTTGAAGATTACTGTTCCTTAAATGGGATTTGAAAGCAGAAGACAGTTCCAGGAACTCCACAGGAAAATGGTGTGTCAGAGAGAATGAATAGGACCATCATGGAATGTGCGAGGAGCATGAGATTGCATGCTAGATTGCCCTTACATTTTTGGGCAGATGCTGTACATACTGCTGTCTATTTGATAAATAGAGGACCTTCAACCCCTTTGGATGGTGGTATTCCAGAGGAGGCATGGACTGGTAAAAAGGTAAATTATTCTTTTCTAAAAACTTTTGGTTGCGAAGCTTTTGTCCATGTTGATAAAGAAAACAGAACCAAGCTTGATGCTAAATCTCAGAAATGTACCTTCATTGGATATGGGATAGATGAATATGGCTATCGGTTATGGGATTTTGAAAATAAGAAAATAATTAGAAGTAGAGATGTTATATTCAATGAGAAGGTTATGTATAAAGAACAGATGCAGGAAAAGAAGCATGAACAGGACAAACAAGAATATGTGGTGTTGGATGAGATTCCTGAAAATGAAATGCCACAGGTACCTGATGCTCAGCAACAACAGATTGTCCCACAAAATCTTGCAAGTGTTAGACGTTCTACGAGGACAAGTAGACCCCCTGAAAGATTTTCTCCTTCTTTGTATTCTATTTTATTAACAGATTCTGGTGAACCAGAAGAATATGAAGAAGCAATGCAGGTGGATGCCAAACAACAGTGGCAACTAGGCATGAAAGAGGAGATGGACTCCTTGATGAAAAATAAGACTTGGGACTTAGTCCCTTTACCTGCAGAAAAAAGAGCCTTGCCTAACAAATGGGTTTATCGGCTGAAGGAGGAGGAAGGAGGTCAGAAAAGATATAAGGCCAGACTTGTGGTAAAAGGTTTTGCACAGAAAAAGGGTATAGATTATGATGAAATATTTTCTCCAGTTGTAAAAATGACTTCAATTAGAACTGTACTTAGTCTTGTGGCTGCAGATGATTTACATCTTGAACAATTAGATGTCAAAACAACTTTTCTCCATGGAGATTTGGAGGAGGAAATTTACATGTTGCAACCACAGGGATATGAGGTCAAAGGTAAGGAGAACTTGGTGTGCAGGTTGAAGAAAAGTCTGTATGGCCTAAAGCAAGCACCCCGACAATGGTATTTAAAATTTGATAGTTTCATGGCTGAACACGGTTATCATAGATGTCATTCTGATCATTGTGTATATTTTAAGAGATTTGATAATGGCAGTTATATTATCTTGTTGCTTTATGTTGATGACATGCTTGTTGCTAGGTCTAACATGCAACATATAAATGATCTTAAACAAAAATTAGCCAGGTCATTTGCTATGAAGGATTTGGGTGCAGCTAAGTAAATTCTCGGTATGAGGATTACACGGGACAGGAAAAATAGAACCTTGAATTTGTCCCAAAGTGAGTATATAAAGAAGGTGTTGAAAAGATTTAACATGCAGGATGCAAAAGCAGTTAGTACACCTTTGGCTAGTCATTTCAAATTGACTAAGGAGATGTGTCCAAAGGCACAGGAAGAGGTTAATAAAATGTCTAACATCCCGTATTAATCAGCTGTTGGCAGTCTGATGTATGCAATGGTATGCACAAGGCCAGATATTGCACATGCAGTGGGAGTTGTGAGCAGGTTTATGAGTAATCCGGGTATGGAACATTGGAATGCTGTGAAATGGATTCTTCGGTATTTGAAAGGAATTACTACGAAGGCATTATGTTTCAAAGGATCTAATGCTGCTCTAAGTGGATTTGTTGACTTTGATCTGGCAGGTGATATTGATTCACGGAGGAGTACTACAGGGTATGTTTTTACTATAGGGGGAACTGCAGTCAGTTGGATTTCTAGGCTGCAAAAGGTTGTTGCACTTTCAACCACTGAAGCTGAGTATGTTGCTGCTACAGAAGCCAGCAAAGAGATGATTTGGTTGCAATGTTTTCTGAAGGAATTGGGTCAGACACAAGAGGATAGCCCATTGTATACTGATAGCCAGAGTGCCATTCATCTTGCGAAGAACTCTGCTTTTCATTCAAGGACAAAGCACATTCAGCTCAGGTACCACTTCATCCGGACTATTTTGGAGGAGGGTCAGTTACGGCTTGAGAAGATTCACACAAGTGAGAATCCTGTCGATATGTTCACAAAGGCAGTTCCACAAGAGAAGCTGATTTCTTCATCAGTTTCTGTTGGTCTTCTTGATTAATAATTATGGAATTTATACTAGTCAAGTCCTAGTGTTTTATCCAGCGGATGTTGCATGTACAGTGGTGTCGTGTAGTATCAGTCTCCAAGTGGGAGATTGTTCGGTGTGGAGCCTGATCAGTCTCCAAGTGGGAGATTGTTGAAATGTGGCGACTGATCAGCAAAGTACTGTACACTCAGCACGTATCCTCGCCGGGGTCCGGGGCCGAGCCGGGCCCCGGGCAGGGGTTCGGGGGCGGCAGCCCCCAAGAAAAAAAATTTTGCCATTTTTTGTTGATGAAAACCGACATTGTAATAAAACCCTAAAAAGGCCGACTTTGTTTGTTGCCCTAAAAACGCATGTTATAAGTGGCTGGGATGCTTAAGGCATTGTAAGGTTGATGTAATATTTTTGCTAGATAATAAGAAAGATTGGACGGCTGTGTATGGTGGACGTAACCCATTCTGGGTGAACCACGTTAAATCTCTGTGTTAAATGTGTCCTGTTTTATTTCTTTATCTTTTGTATTTAAATCTGCATATAATTGTTAGTTCATATTTGCTTCAGATCTGCTTGAAACCCTAACACCTACCTTTACATCAAACATAATGGCTACTTCTACACAAGACATTCCTCCTGTGATCACCAGTCATGGGGGCAATCCTTCTTCTTCAATTAACCCTCTTCCTTCATTTAATCCGACTTCTTCATTCACTCCTTCAATGAGTGTTCCTATTACATCTTCACAAATGAACATGACGCAAGGGGGCAATTCATTTAACCATTCCATTCCTCCTTGTAGTGTTCCTCTTGTCCAATCATCCCCTATAATTGACTATCATAGAGTCCCACCACCTTACTCTTTACCTTCTTTCAATAACATAACACCTCCATCTCAATCTAACACATCTAATATGAACTCTTCGACTGAAGCGACCATTAACAATCTTGCACAAACTGTCTCTTCTTTACAGCAACAAATTGCCTCTATGAATCAATCTAAGTTTAGTGTGCCCACATTTGATGTTGCGAGCCCACTTTCTCTTGACATTGTTCGAGCTATTCCCCCTAAACATGTTGAAATCCCGCATTTGGAACTTTATAATGGTAAAGGAGATCCTCTAACACATGTTAAGACTTTTCAAACAATTTGTACTGATTTTGCTTATGACCAAAGGTTGCTTGCAAAACTGTTCACTAGAACATTAAGAGACAAAGCCCTACAATGGTATTGCTCGTTGCCTTCTTATTCTATTACTTCTTTCGAACAACTTGCAAATGCTTTCATTCAACAATTTCAAAACAATATAAGTCCTAAAGTTACTTTGATTGATTTAATGCATTGTAAACAAGGTGTTAAAGAAAAAGTGACTGATTTCATTGGTAGATATAAGCATTTGTATGCTCAAATTTCTTTTCCAGTGCCTGACAATGATATTCAAAGAATCTTTATTTCTAATTTACAAAAAGATATTCGAGACAAACTTCTATTTTCTGAGTTTACTTCTTTCCAACAGTTGTGTGCAACTCTTCACAATTATCAACTGACTGTGAGTCAAATGGAACAATCACATCCTATGGCTCCGAGTGATAAGGGTGATAGCAGTCAACAACCATTTGGGAAGTTTAAACCGAACAGAGATTCCATCAAATTCAATGAAAACATCATCAACAACAATGTGAATGCAGCATCAGGTGTGCCTCCTATTTCTAAATTTTTCAAGAAAGAAAGAAAGTATACTCCTTTGAATGAATCATTGCATAGTATTATGAATAAGTTATTGGAACAAAATGTGCTTACTCTTCCTCCTATAAGGCAAATTGATCCTGCAAAGATTACTTCACCTTATTTTGATAACAAAGCCTTTTGTCAATTTCATCGTCAGCCTGGGCATGATACTGAAAAATGTTTTTCTTTAAAGGGTAAAATTCAAGATTTGATTGATAATAATACTATTTCTGTTTCTGGAGTGAATGATAAAGGCAATACATCTGTAGCTCCTCCTAACCAAAATCTTCAGATTTTCACTGATCCATTACCTTCTCATACCTCTAATGCAATTGAGGCTAATGATTCCTCTCTCTCATCTGCTGGTCTTGTGTCTATGGCTCCGAATGTGATTAACTTTGTAGAGCAGCAAGAAAACCCTAAAGAACCTTCCATCACATTTGATTCCAGTGAAACCATTAGGGCACCTGATGGTCCTTTATACATAGTTGCAAAAGTCAAGAATACACCTTGCCGTGGAGTGCTTATTGATCCTTCGTGCATGATTAATGTTATTACTGAAGAATTTCTTTTTACTTTGCAATTGAATCAAGTGACTTATGACAAAACAGATGTGATTGTGAAACTATTTGATGCATTTTCTTCTCCTGCAATTGGTTCTATTACATTGCCTATTGAGGTCCATAACAAATCCCTTGATGTGAACTTTGCTATTATTCCATCTTCCGAACAATTTCGTGTGAAGCTTGGCTATCCTTGGCTATCTTCCATGAAAGCTATTGCTTCTCCTATACATAAGTGTTTGAAATTTCCCCATAATGGTGAAGTTGTTACTGTCAATCATAGTCTCTTTAAACCAGCTGAAAGAACTTCTAGCGTTCCTATTGATTACTGTTGGCCTAAACAATTCCAATCTCTTCCTCCGTGAAGTGATCCTCTTTTCAAATCTTATCAAAAGTGGAAAACAGATATGATCCTATCTCTAAGTGAACCTAGAACACCTAAACTTGATATTCCTATTATTCTTGAGAAGGAAGTTCTCCCTTTGAAAGATAAAACCAATATCTTTCCTCAAGAAGATTCCCAACCCATCCCTATGGATGTGACTATGTCTATATCTAATAAACCTTCTAAAAGTAGACCTATACCTCCTCGTCATGATGGACTTGGTCTTCTTCCTAAACCAAATATTCCTCCTTTATATGGAGCAGTTCCTCCTCCTTCTTTTTATAGAGAGAAGAGACCTTCTTCTTATCCTATTATCCAGCCTAAGAGACCACAACCTAAACACCCAAGTGATAAGGATGAGAACATTCCTCCTCCTCAATCTTCTTCACTTCCTACTAAGACTAGACGAAATCGTTCTGCACGTGAACGCCGACGAAAGCGTCATCTTAGAGCTCAAGCAGCTGCTTCTCAAACTTTGCAATCTCCAAAAACACCTTCAACAAGCATTATTCCATTTTCTCCTCAGCCGAGAATTGAGCCAAAATCTCCTAAACATAAGATGCATGATGGTCTTGATCCTGTGCGAGTTAAAGATCCTATTTTTATAAATCTTGATGATGCTATAGATGAAAATGTTATGCATGATGAAAATGTTACTTCTCTTGCTTCTGATAGTGAATATGAACTTGTTGATATTGATAACCATTTATCCAATGAATTTTCTAAAGCACTTATCCTAGCTCCTAGACAAGAACAATGTGGCTCGGAACATGAACATAGCCCTTGTTTGGATCTTGTGATAGCTCCATCTGCTGTGTTGAATGTTCCTCCTCTAGCGTGTTCCCTGCCTTCCCGAAACATTGATCAGCAAGATCGGGGGGTAGATGACGTGCTAGACTAGTTACATTAGCATAGCAGATTCTCTCCTCCTCTCTTGTGTTACTTATTCTATATGTTATTCTCATTCTTCTATTTGTTGTCCTTAGTGTTGTCTACTTGAGGACGATGCAAAGCATTGAGATCTCTCGATCTCTCTCATGTTGACTCAAAAGACACATGTGTTCCTTTCTTCTAGGTGACCTTCCTTGATTGGGGAATGAAGAACAATTATGCATACATACATATGATATACATGAATTATCATACAGCATACTGACCTCGAGGAAAGCGAAGTCACCTCGTGCTTTGTGTTTTGTGTCTATTATCCTTGGGCTTATCTCACACTTGGGGGATAAATCCTTGTGATAACGTGCTCCTTTCCTTTCTCATTTCTTATATGTATCACTACCTTAAAGCAATCACCCCCGGTGAGGCGTGTGCGATCGCTTTAACGTAGGGGCACATACATCCCGTTCATATCTTTTCAAGATACTTGAAAATTTCTTGGCGAACTTAGCTTTGCCTTGAAAATTTTTGGTATTCCTTTTGCATGACTCATAGTGAGGGAACCTTACTACTGACAGTCATGGTTCTCCCTCGTGATCTTCCCTTTTACTTTGTCAATCGAAGTCATAAGATCCTTAGTCCACTAGGGGCTTGGTGTGTCTTGCCTCCTTGACGTGGTGAAAGTCTTTCAATGATTGTTCCTTGTACTTTACCGGAAGTATGAGCATACATACTCCCGCTAAAGTGGGGGCTAAATGTAGCGTCCTAAAATTGCGACACTTGCAATTTCGACTGCATTTCGGTCTTCACGATGGCGACGCAACACGCAACCTGAATGGAGACCCCGAAACCTGATTACGACACTGAAAAATGCATTTTTCAAGCACCCTGGCCTGAACCTCCTTGCACCCTGCTGTCCCGGGAGGTGGGACCAGAGCGCCCAGCGCCCTGGTCCCCCGGGACCATGGCGCCCAGCGCCCTGGTCCCTGGGTCCTATTTTGGGCCCGGTCTCCTTTGGACTTCGGGTCTTTTTGTTTGCAATTTGGAAAATAAACTTTCCTGGTCGGCCTAAGGTCGGGAAAATCAGTCTATCAGCCCTAAATGACAAGTATATAAACTACATTTTCCTCTTTCGTTCGACATGATGGAAAAGGCATGGAAATTATACTCAAGCATTCAAGCATTCAAGCATTCCTTCAAGCAATTGATCATTTCAAGTCTCCATTCAAGGCTAAGGGTTGCATTCAAGACAAGGATTCAACCATTGAAGAGGAGATCACTTACTACATACTACATACAACATACTACAACAACATACAACATCTATACCTTCGCACATAAGGATACAAACATCCTTAGAACAAGGTATTAGTACTTGTTTTACAGTCGTTTACATTTACAGCACTTGCTCATTTCTTGGTTAATTCCAAAACCGGGGTTTGACCTAATGGCAAACCCCTAATCCCTAACCCCCCAATCGTCTCCGCTTTTCTGTGTGTAGGTTGCAGGTACGCGGCTGAAATTGAAGATTTGGAATCCTTGTGCAGAGATGAACAGATCCCCCTTCGTTTCGCTGATTTTTCGGAGGACCGTGGCGCCGAGCGCCATCGTCCCGACAACTTTTGCTCAAATTTGCAGGACAGCGCCGTATCGACATTTTACTGCTAATTCCAGGTCCGTAGCTTCATACTGTATTCCTATCTCAGTTTATAAAGCGAATCTTTGTCACTTTCTATGCATTCCTAGCTTAATTCTTCTATGCACATTCTTTACAAAAGAGGGTAGCCTTGCTGTCATAACCCTTGAAACTCATTTAGCATCCAATCTTGCATTGCGTGGGATTGGATCTTGTGGGTTTCAACCCCTCTTTTGAATGTAAATTCTCTTCCCTAAGTGAAAACCATCAACCCTAGTGAATCTCCCTTCTCTCTCGTTGGAGTTGGAAGAGGGGAGAGCAACTAGGGTTCGATCGCGATTTTCCGCTTTACAATTGTGCAATGGATATTCTTAAGGAAATAATCTAGTTCCATTTGTAGGGGAAGAATATATATAGATTTATGATGTGATAGATGAATAATGGAAGATATGGGGATTAGGAAATATTTGATTTGGTGCTTTAAAATGAACTTAGAAAGTTAATGGGGTTATGAAGATATGCATTTGATAACTCATAATCTCAAGATAGGAAGAAAGTAATTGAGTAGAACATAAATAAAATGGAAGCTAATGATTTCATGATATGGATGTGTTATTGTGATGTTGCTAGTAAGTAGTGACGTTAAGATACTCTGGGGAGAAAGTTAATGAGTCAATGAAAGATTATATGTAAGCATTGAGATTATAATTATTAAGATATTATTTCCACTTGCGTTATGTGTTGTTATGTGTATGGTTATGTTCATGATGTTATATGCATTCATGTGATGATTATCTATGATTTGGAGTAATGGTAGTTACTATGTTGCATTGGTTAATGTCTTTAAAAAAAAATTCATTTGTTAGTTAGTTTAGTTATTTTCTATGGGGTATTTTGGTGGGCATCACATGGGAAATCTCAAGGGAAAAGGTTATTTGAAAATAAATATTAATAAGGACCCAAAAGAAGTTTAAATCTCAAATTTGTATTTATTTTCACCTTAAATGTGATGGTATGAGCTTAAATAATAAACACTAGTTAAACCATCACCCTCTTTATATGAATATTTTAATTTTTTGAAGAAAAATTATTTTTTAAATGTTTAATTAATTGATTTATCATTCATTAGCCCACACACACACACACACATACAACATGTGTCTCTCTGGGATCTTACTGGAATCAAACCACAAGACAAACAACATGCACAATATCTGGTCTAGTAGCAGTTAGGTATAATAATCCTCCAATCATTGATTTGTGTATGCTCTCATCAGTCTTCAGAAATTCAACATCTTTGCTCAACTTACAACTAGTAGCCATAAGAGCATATATAATTTTATCATTTTCCATTCCAAAAATCTTCAATATTTCTTTAACATACTTAGATTATGAAATAAATATACCATCATCCTAATTCTAACTAGCTTGTAAACCAAGAGATAAATACATCTCCCTAACCATAGACATTTCAAACTCTTCTTGCATCTCTTAAAAAAACTTCTTGCACATACCATCATTTCCTCCAAAGATTATTGTTGACCTTTTTTTGTCAACAAAGTTGTAGATCCAATCTGAGAAAGAATCCCAATTGTTTTCATAAACTACATGTTATGCGTTTTTTTAGCAAGATGATCAAGGGGTCTCTTTTGCAAGTGCATCTTTCTCGGGCTCCTGAGTTCTATTCTTGAGTTGACTGGGTCAGCTAGTCAACTCACTTAAGTTTTTACCGACTGGAGAGTCTTTTGTCGTTCATAGGTTGGTTTCCCCCTTCATTTTCCCCTACTGGCTGACAACGGTTTCTTCTCATGTTAGGAACCCCCACTACCCCGCAAGACTTTTTAAAGTCAACAGATGATACTGCAAGATAGCGGGATGGTGGATTCGGCCTATGACATTATCTATCCAACATAGGAAAAAGCGAAGGGCGAGGTCGCTTGTGGAGTAACAACACATGGTGAGGAAGCCTTTTCCCCACCATCTCGTGTTGAATATGAATGCACAGAGAAGGTTGCATGGGGAAAGGAGAAAAGGCAAAAATGGTGTGAGATAGCAGGAGATAGAGACTTGATCTCTCCCCGCTACCCTGCGAAGGAAAATAACAACAAAAAAGAGCAGTGCAGGGCAACAGTTTTGTGAAGCAGTTTCTCTCCCCGCCACCTTACAAGGCAAAATAAGATAGTCAAAGGGAAGATTGTTGCAGGGTGATACAATGAGGATGCGGATGATGTTCCCCACTACCCCACAGAGAAAAAGGCACTAAGGGAAGAGTGTTGTGGGGCAACAAGAGATTAAGGCGGATGGTTTTCCCCACCACCTCATAGGCAAGAGGAAGGCAAAAGCGCCCTTGCAGGGTAAAAAATAGATGAAACCATTAAGGTTCCCTGCCATCCCGCGCCAAGCAGAATATCAAGAAGATGGTCAAGTTGTTCGCATTTGCATGAAGATTGCATTAATGAAATGTTATGTTGTCATTGATGTCAATTAATCGGTAATGATGATGTTATAATATTGTTTTGTAACCAGTAGGAAGAGCTAGTGAAAGGAACTACAACTGGTAAGTGAATTTATGGAGGAAACTAGTATTACTAGAGAAGAAATGAGATCAACCGATAAACCCTACCTGTTGATATGATAAACCCTAACCGATGAAGTTTGGTGAATTGGTTGTATTGGTTTATGATCTGATGATGAGCGATAATGATTATGACACGTATGCATGTTGTATGTGAAGAGTTTCAAATGGTTTTTGGCATGTTGAGATAATGGTTTTTATCTTGGGAATGAGCAAGTATATTGAATGTAATGCAAACCGCGTGATGAGTTACATTGTTCGATGAAGTGGTGACCAAGGAGAGGTCGAGGCTATCTTGAATGATGTGCAGAGATTATTATGTAATCCAACGATCATACTTGAACCTATTTGTTTGTAATCTCTATGAGAGAATTAGGTTTGTGTTGTGTTACCGACCTATTGATTTGTTTATAAGGTCGATGAGTTGTTTTGTTGTACAGTTGGCAATTTGTAGTTGAGAGTGAGAGTGTGGTTGCTGAACCGGATTATGTATCTACAGTTTGTGTAAAGGCAGATAGGAACAAGAAAAGGATCTAAACAAGCAAGTGTAGTGTTATTCAAACAAATCAGCAAACCCCTATTGTTTTCTAACAATTACAGCAGACAAATCCCCTAAACGGGTAAGCTCTAACAAGCTTAGTGTTATTCACATCCTCTAACCAGGTGGTCCATTAGCTTGGATTTCAAATCCTCTACCGAGGCTACTCCTCATAGGGTATTGCTTCTAATAGGGCATTATAGTCAATCCCTTAACCGTGTGGTCCCTAACAAGATCTGTTCTTAATAGGACTTATTGTAAAGCTTTAACAAGCTTGGCTCCTAACAGGGCAAATTTCAGAGGGAGTTCAAAATACTTGTGGGTATTCATACCCACTGTGGTTTTTCCCATTTGGGTTTCCACGTCAAAAATATTGTGTCAAGTGGTGAATGTTTTCATGGTTATATTTACTATGGTTGAATTGCTTAACTACTAAATCCACTTTGATATGTTATGTTAACTGGCAACAATATGAAATGAGGTTTTACTTATGTTAGTAAAGTATTTAGATGTTTGTGAGTTTCAAGTTGTTTTACTAATAGTCTATTATAGGAGTCAACCGGTTTAACTTGACAATGATATTACATTTAGTCAGTTCTGAGTTTGCTTTTAGAGGTTGATTTTGAGATTGGTAAAAGTTTATATCAGTTTTCTATCTACTGATTCACCCCCCTTTTAATAGTTGACTGGATCCTTATTCTTTCATCATACCATCAATTGGTATCAGGGCTTCTCAAGTCCTCTAAGGTCTAAGCCTAACAACTGAGGTAAAGATCTTGTAGAACATGATGAAGAAGGAAGGTCTGAAGTTTAATAGAGAGAACTACAGGATATGGAGTGATAGAATGAAAATTTATATTAAGAGTCTAGGAAGTCAATACTAGGAACATGTTGGTACTCAATGTGTTGCACCTAGTGGGATTATGACTGATGATTAGAAGAAAGAGCAACAAGAAAATAATCAAGCACTGGAGGCTATTATCAGTTCTTTGTCTGATGCAAAATATGTTGATGCCCATAGTTTGGAGACTGCTTATGAGGTATGGAAGAAACTTGAAGAGATTTATAGCAGTGATGAACATGTGAAGATTGCCAAAGAAGAGAGTCTAAGAGGAAAATATGATGGCATGTGGATGGTTGAAGGTGAGAATATCCAACAGTATGGTCAGAGGATAAAAGATATAGTTAGTGAGATCAAGAGTGTTGGTGGTAAATTGGAAGATGCCATAGTGGTTAGTAAGGTATTGAGAACCCTGCTACAGGTCTATGCTATCCGATTCGCAGCCATTCAGGAGTTGAAATCTATTGACAAAACCAAGGTAACCCTAGACTCCATCATTGGTAAGCTTACTGCTTTTGTTAAATGGTTATGATGGTAGTATTCAGAAATCTGAATCAACATTTAGAGCTTTTATTTCTAACCCATCTGTGAGGAAAAGTAGAGATGCCAGTCACAATTATGAATCTAGATCTAGCAGAGAAGTTGATGATGAAGACAGTTTAGTTGAGCTTGAAGCATTGTGTTAGGATTCCCAAAGATACTGAGAGGGGGGCGAATCAGTATCTAACCGGTTAATGGATTTTTTGAACTTATTAAATGAATTGCATTCGAAAATAGTGTACCGGTAAACTAGAAATAATGCAGTAAATAAGATTAGTAAACACAACATAGAAAGCACACCATAACACAATATTTTTAACAAGGAAACCCGATGTGGGAAAAACCTCGGTGAGATTTGTGACCCACAATATTCGCTCACTGGCCAATAAGTGAATATTACTAATACAATAGGGGCCTGCACATGCAGGAAGGCCAACTACCTAAAACTCACTAGCTAAATACAAAAAGGAAGTCTCGTTGACTTACAAAAGTGGATTATATAAATCCAATTTCATGTACTACTTCGGATTAGCATCTGCTATGCCAGGTTCAGTACCGGTTTAAGCTCTTGTAATAATCATAAACCTTATTCCACAATCTGCCTTAATATTCGCACATAATATCCTTCTCTTCATATTCCTTATTACAAATGTTCTACAAGATCTCATACTTATATGAGTCTTATTACAATTCGCCTTGTCAGCTTACAAAAAGATTTTACAAATAAATACAAAATATAATAAACAAAATCTTGTCGGCCTGGGTGTCGGTGAACAAATTTGTCGGTGTCGGTGTTGGTGTCGGTGTCTGTGCCTATACCTATGCCAATGTCTATCGGTGTTAGTGCCATAGGATTGTAAGGTTGCCATCAATGACAATACCTTCAATCACCTACAATTTCTCATTGGAGTGTGCATTTGCCAACACATTGTTGGCCAAGCGGTTGCCCAAAAGTATCGGTAAATATAGAGGTGAATTACCTTTGAAATGTTTTGCATGCAACAAGATTGGACACATAGCTGCTAACTATCCTAATGGTGATAATGAGCACAAGCAAGAGAAATTCAAGAAGTACAAGGGAAAAGGCAAAAGAGATTGTCTTATTGGAGTTGATGGTGGTGTCACTGACAAGGAATTTGATGGTGATGCTAATGAAGACATTGTGTTTGTAGCCATTAAAGAAGAAACATCTGATCAGAAGGCTTTAGTTTCTCGAATGGATAATTTTGATGATTGGATCATTGATAGTGGTTGTTCACATCACATGACCGACGTGTTGGTATTTTGATGATGTTTAGTTGTGATTGTCATTGATGGACACACACTTATTTGATGTATGAGTTATTCTCAATCGGTAGTTGTTCCAACCAGTATTGTATGTCATTATATGTATAGTCTTTGTTTGTTAAAGGTTATCGATGTTTTGCAAAAGATGCTTACCAGTCATAGCATGACTGAAGACCCCAAGCGGTATGAAGACCCCAAATGGTATAAAGACCTCAAGCGGAACAAAGACCCCGAGCGGCAGTTAATCTTTTTGATCGGAACACTATGTTCCATTTTTCCAGTCTTCATTTGTTAATCGGTAATCAATATATTGTGTTAAACCGATATAATTGTAAAGTGTGATGAGTTATCATCCACCGACACTTTGGCGGTGTTTGTGTGTCATGTTACCAAATGAGTCTAGATGCACTATACCTAGGAAATCGTAGTCTAATCTTATTGGACCGACATGAAATCAGGTTCCTATATGAGGACATCATGTCTAGGGTTGGCAGATTGACAATATTGTTCAAGTTAATTTCTACCGTAGGGATCTCTTACCATCTCTGAACAATGTGCAGGCTTGTTTCTTTTATCATTTCTTGGGAGGCTTCCACCATCTGAAACAATTTGATTCAGGAGAGACAATCTGGTTTGATCTTGACTACAATGGAATACATTGTTGATGTATGAGGGGCCATGAGGATGCCAACACAGAAAGGAGAAAGTAGCTAGAGGAAGCTAGGGTTTTACTTTTATTGCTTCACACACCATCTACCACAGGGTAATCATGCTCTCTAAGAGTTACTCAAAGTAATGCCACTTTGAAGGCTTCCTAGAAGTTTCTCTCGTTTCTGTACCACTATCTAGCAATCCTACACTGTTTTCTTAAGAAGTTTTCCCCAAGCTTTATTGACCTAGCTGTTGCAAATCTGATGCTTCTAGTGCCAAGGTTTTGAGTACTCATTTCCTTGTTTGGTGCAAGATAGCTCTACTTTACCTTCTAATATAAGAATTTACTAGTTTGACACCATTCCTTAAGGACTATACCTCACGCTTTCCTAATTCCAACTTTTGTGACCTACTTGTTCCAAACCTTATGCCTTAATTCCTGAATTTTTTGAGTACCTGATTTCCTTTTTTTCTTCAGCATAAAATATAGAATTTGAAACACGAACAACTATTAATTTAGACATTGGATTTTATTTTATGGTTCCTTGTATTTAATGTTGTTATGGGGAATATTTTTGTCTGTGTTGTGCGTATATGGATTTATCTTTTTAAATAGTTTTTTGGGTGCTACATGGTATAGTAGACAGTTACAATTTTGCATTCAAACACCTATTTGAATCCATCTTTATTTGAATCCATCTTTATCGTTATTTCAATATTTTTTCTATCTTGGTCAACCTCCACTTGTCCCACATTTCCTAAATCTCCTCTAACCATCTTATATTCTTGGAGTCTTCATCCTCAGTCAAGGTGAGCATCTTGCCACTTGGCCTCCTCTTCCACCTTTTCCTCCATCCTACATGTGTAGGAGGAACATCTTCCCCCTTTTTCTCTCACATTCCAACCAATCTCTTCATATCCATCAATCTTGGAAGATTTAATCTCAACCGTTCATCTCTGCAACAAGGGATTTTTGCTCATGAAAATCTATAAAAAAGCGCATTTCCTAAGCATTTTGAATCTAATAGTCATCTAGTAGTTATCTTGCATTCATGTGAATTTTGAGCATCCAAGCATTTTAGCAATTTATAGTGTGCCTTTGGCTTAAATCATTTTCATATAGTTTTGCATAATCATTTTAGCTTGCATATCAAACATATAGTTTTCAGTCCATTCATCAAGTTGTCATCTTGGAAGCAACTACAATGCAGTCTGAGAGCAAATATCTGCAACCAAGTTCAAATGGTGATAGGGCATAGTGGGACAGTAAGTGAGAATTCTAAGTTTTTAATCCTTTATTTGTTTCATTGGTAACTTTTGGAGTATTCTGTAGGATTCTCCTATTATTTGTGAAAATAAATCAATCTTGTAGGTTCACTTTTGAGGTATATTTCCAAGTTACACAATTGATTGTACTTATGTGACTGGTTTAATACTTGGAAGGGACATTTGGAGTACTTTGAATGCTTAGTCACGTGTACTCTTTTGTATTTATTTTACTCTCTTTTGGAGAGGATATTTCTCCCACTAGATTTTTCTCCTTTTCTCTATTTGTGAGAGTTGCATTATTTTGTACTAGGTACCTAGTCAGGCCTTTTTTTCGAGACCCATTCATGCATTCATCAGCTCTTTATCTTATCTGTAAGTTAAGCTTAAGGGGAGGTGTTCCAATAAATAGGATATTATCTAATTTGTTAGAAGCATGAGCTTGTATGATTGTTATTAATGTCAAACTTGATTATCTTAATGGATATTGTTCTGGATATGTTTTGTCAAACCTTAGATATCTAGATAGAGTTTGGTCCAGATACTCTTTTGGTGTTGGTTGTGACACCCTATATTTAGGGTGGTCCAAAAGCTTTTGGTTCCCTCTTAATATGTTGTTAATTTCATTGCGGTTTAATGGATCATGTTCTTTTGGTTCATATATGTGTTGGAAGATGTGTTGAGGTGATTATCTGAGTCTCACTTTGGCTTGTGGAGATCCGCATGTAGTATTTTGCATTAGAAGTGGTTGTGTGGCTGAATGCTTGATTATATCTACATATTATGCTTTGTAACATATTTTGGATATGTGTTATCATGTGTAGTTTGTAGGATTGTTCATGGGATGATGTATTATGATATGTTTTGGTTCCCTCTTTCTCCTTAAGTTGACCGATCTAAGTATTTTTGGTCTGGGTAGCTTATTTTGTCTTGGACGACCCTTGTTTAAGATTTTAATGTTGTATCTCATATATAAGATGTGCAAAAGGATGAATTGAGTATGGATGAGAAGTGAATTATGTGAGAAGTGTATGTGAATGATTTCCAAGAAGATTTGAGTTTGTGATGATGTGAAAGATAGTTTGGAGAGGGCTTTGAAGCTGCTATATTTCGCTAGATAGAGTGTTGTGACAGTGGAGATTGTTAGATATGTTTGCCATGTTATTGGTCGCTTGATTATTGTTCAAGAACAATTTCATGATCATGAGAATCCTTCTCAATTTCAATTCAACTATTTCATTTGTTGTTGATTAACAGTGAGTCCTTCGTCAACAGTTTGTATCTTGTCCTAAAGAAGTGTTCTTCAACTACACAAATCCTTTGTATCTTGCCTAAGGTTGTGCACCTTAGCTATGCAAGTCCTCCAGGTGTTGGTGCTCTTTGGCTATAATCCTAAAATGTTGTAAACATTGTTATTATATTGTGAGTTAGATTCTCATCATGGTTTTTTCTTGTTTAGGTTTTCCATGTATATTTGGTGTTCATTTGTTCATGTGTTTCTATTTGATGTATTGATGATTAAAGTGTTGATATTCAATAAGTTTATTAATAACTGCTTTTAATGTTCTCAATTGATTCACCCCCTCTCAATCCTATTGGGTATTCAACATAATTATTTAATTAATTAGGTCCTTTAATTACTTTATTCACTTAAGCTAAACTTAGGTTTTTCTTTCTTTCTATAAAATTAAGTAATTCATTCATCGTAATCTATCCAATTCATTATAGGTTAATCCCAATATCATATTCCTTTTTGGATCAATCTCTCTCAAGGTTGCATAGCATTAATCATGGCTTTTTCTCTTTAGATGTGAGGTGTTTTTCTTGTAGGTGATTCATGAACTTGTGGGGTTGAACAAACAACTCAAACAAGGTGGCTATCCCATTATCTACTATAATGTGGTAAAAATTGAGAATTAGGGTTTAAGATAATAAAACCATTAACTAACCTAATTGACCCACATACATTTAAAAAGGATTGAATCCAATAGATCTAGGCTCAATCCTTGATGGAAAGGTCTCTGAGATTTCTAATTAGATTCAATTTGGGGTGGGGTTGATTAATCCTCTTTCTAAGTTGAATTGTAAAACTTATGAAATTAAGGTAAAATGAAGGAATATTGAAGTGATCTGATGAAAACAGTAAGCTACAGATGTCCCATGAAGCCACCAACCTGGATCTGAGCAAAATGAGATGTTTAAAACTTGTCCTCCGAAGTTTGGCCTAATTTTTTGGAACCAAGTAGCACAGATTCGCCCTGGTCATCCAAATTTTTTGCCATCGAAAGTTGAACTTGTTCGTCACTATTGACTCTATCAGATTCCAAAGTATAGCTTTGTACTTGTTTCCTACACATAGAAAGAAAGGGAAAGATGTTGAGAATAGGGATTTGCCTTGAGTCAAACCCCGATTTTAGAATTAACCATGAATTGAAAAAATACAAATACTAAAATAAATGTTAAAGGAAATATACCTCAGATCTGTAATTGTTGATGATGATGTAATGCTCTTTGAATGTAATCACAAATGTTGAATGTAATTGCATCACAAACACATGGACATGAAAAACCCTAATCACACACACATGCTTGCAAGAACATTGATGTAACTTTGCACCACAATACTTGTCGATGAATATGCAACCTTGAATCACTGAATATGCTTGACAGCGAATGCTTCATGAATGCATGAATGATCTCATTGATGTTTTTCTAGGTCTAAATGAATTGATAGGATGTCTTTATATAGGGTTCCCTAAGTAATTTACCGATTAGGCTGACCTCCAACGATCATATGTAGCCTCGGAGATCAAATGTTGTTGGGGAGATAAGGCTCCTACCCCATGTTAAATTGGGGCCCCTTTGAGAGGGACCACGACGCTTTGGGGCGCCTTGGTCCTTCTACAAAGGGGACCAAAACAAGCAACTAGGGGGTGGGTATCTCACACTAGGACCCACCAAAGGGTGTAAATGACATCAAAGTTGAATAATCAGGCCAGAATGGACCTGGAGAGTGGATGAGGATACGACACACTAAAGTGGGAGCACAAACATGAGGTGTAAATTGGATCGGTGACAATTTATGATTCTACATCTATAAATAACATAGTATAATAAATTAGCCCTTAGTATTTCAACTTCTACATGTAATGTGGTAGTGGTCCTCTCTCCTTGTGATTTATGGAATTCATTCCAGACATGCCCCCCTTAGGAGTAGTATGTGCACCATATTTCCTTTTCTTTCTTTGGTTCTCCTTTCTTTATGATTTCATTTTGTATAGTTATTTTTGTAATTTGTATCTAGAGTTCCTTAAGGGCTTATTTGGTTTCATCCTTCTTCAGTTTTCTCTAAGGTTGTGCTTCAATCTAGTAAGCCATTGTAATTCGGTTTGTAGAGGAGTCAAAGACTCTTATCCAAAGCCACTCTGATATATTTTTGCAATTCAAATGTAAACTATTCATTTTTTTGTCTCTCTGAAAGTGGTTTTTCCAACATGCATCATACCTCTTTAGATATTTTATTATAAGCCTTTACTAATTCATTCTCCCTTTATACCAACTCTCTCATTTTTCTAACACTTTCTATAGTGATTTCCAAAGTAGAAAAATTGATCAAGAAGTGTTCCTTTATCTCATCCCAATTGTTGCCATGCTTAGGATATGCTTTTATGTACCAATATAACTCATCCTTTCTCAAGGAGGACACAATGTCCAATAACATTTGTCTATCTTCTTCTATGCATTTCCTTTCCCATAGGGACTCCAACAAGAAAACGTGTTATGCAACTTCAATGATGTCTTGGTCGAAGACTGGTATCTTGATTAATGCTTCCATTGTATGTGCTTTATTTTTTAGTTTAGGTTTCTAAATTTGTGGGATCACCTTTTTCTCTTTCTTTATAGTTTGAATTATCAAAAAATTCTCTCTATCCTTATCTCTCTTCAACTTAATGTAAAAGTAGCCTCTTCCGAGTATGTCATCCTAAGAAACTTATCTCTTGTCTTCTCTTTTCTATGGTATCTCTTGCACCAAAATTCTTCTACTTTTATATAGTTGAGGGGATGGATCCTACTTAGGGAGTTGTGACTCCTCAAAATTACATTTCATCTTTTTATTTGTAAGTGGCATATAATTAGTTAAGGACCTCAACTCTTCACCCAAATTCAATTTAACTTTCCCTTATTTTTCTATTTCATCTCTTCTTGATCTTCTTATGCTCCTATTAACTAATTCCTCTAAATATTCTTCATTTATAGGGAAGAGCTTCTCTGCAATTTTCAAAAATTTCATGAATCTATCATCTAGTTTGATTATTAAATAAAGTTATGGTTCGGTAGGAGCCTCCTTTCTATTGCAATCCCCTAACAATGACCTTTTGGGGTCTTCACATCCTTTTTTTGTTTTCTTTCTTCTTCTCATAATGTGTATCATTCTTCTTGTAATGATTATAATTATTTTTTTATCATATAATTTGTGATATCATTCTAAATTATTTGTATATTATATTAAACACTTAAATAAGGCCTTTTAAAAGGAAAGAGAAAATTTTCTCAATTTTGATCACCCTAACCACTTTAAATGTGTTAAAATTTATTTATTTTCCTAAACCACTTTCCCTTCTCATTTAAGTTGACCCAAACTTCCAGTATCCCTAAATAACTACCTAGGGGGTCTTTACTTTTCTTACAACACCAAAGTGCCCTAATAAGTACATCACTCTCTAATATAATTGGTGATGTAATATAATCGGTGAGGATTAAATGGGCATTGAAGTCCCACACCAATGTGAGTTTTCAACCACCACCACTACCTATGAACATAAAATTGTTGGCATTTAGCCAATAAATTCACCTTCACATGTGAAATGAATCCTTTTTCCCTTGCATCTAATGGAAGGCACATGGAATCGATTAATGTAGCAATTCCCTCCATTGGCTAACAGTGTACCCACTAAAGAGCATTGGTATGAAAGCAAATAATGTGAACTACAAATGTATCATCCCTCTTGTAATGATGGAGGAGGTGTATATAAATTAGAAATGTATAATTCACACACATTTCATGTTGCCGCACTTCACCCACCAAACATTTTGAAAGGTGAACGGTAGCATCGTTATTATTATGTTTAATTCGGTGCTGCTTTAACCTTACAAAGTATTCGTATATTACTGCCAGGACTTACGTCAGCTTACGTGTATGTGCCTACCACTGAATCCTAATAAAGCAAGTACAAACTTTTCAGTTTTCCACAAAGCGTACATCACTTTGACGGCGGAGTGGATATGTAGCGCGGGAAAAACACGTTAACAATGTTCTAAATTTGACGGTCACCTACATTAATTATGAAGTCTCGTTATTGCGGGGTCTTTTTTATGCTATATATATTCCAAAAAAATTATTCATAGCTGGTATATGATTCAAGTTTTATTTGTTTCTATCTACATTTGTTCATCTATTTATTATTTAGGCTTGAATCTTTAAAATTTATTTAAGGAGTATATATGGTATAAGGGAGATATATCTTGGTTGGAGATAATTGTATAGTATAATAGTCGATTAAATGGAATAAAGATCAAAGACAATAGACTAATGTATAGTGATTTGTCTTGGTTGGAGATCCTAACTTCATTTTATCTTTTGGGAGCTTTTGGTATTGTACCTGAGTTCTTTGATTGTACGAGGGTCATGACAGTTTTTAATATTGTAGTTAAGTTCTTGGATTTTATCTTTTCGAAGCTTTTGGTATTGTAGTTTGTCATGTTGCCGTGTATAACTCTAGATTACTTTAGGGGGAGCTTTTGGTATTGTAGTTGAGTTATCCGATTTTATCTTTTGAGAGTTTTTGGTATTGTAGTTTCATGGTGTCATGTATAACTCTAGATTACTTTAAGTAAGAGCTTTGGTAGTGATGTGAATTTATCCTTGTGTGATGGATGATCTTTACACATCATTTCTATAGTCTATGACATAAATTGTAAGGCTTTTAGTAGACAACTGGGTATAGCTTTTTAGCATTGATGTTTTGGATCACTCTTTTTGATCCATTAGTAGATGATGAAAATAAAGTAAAATTGCATAGTAAGTTCCTTAAAAAGATAGAATGGATTGACTTGGAGTACAAAGGTTTTACGAGAGGATCTAAGGGTCAAAGAGACACAAGTACATACAGAAAAAACGTCGACAAATTCAAGAAAATAATATTTAAAAGATACACAAAGATAGAAATCTAATAGAAAAATATTAGATGATAGTAAAAACCTGATTAAAATGAAAATTGCATATAATAAAATGAAAAAAATAAAATGTTAGTGATATAAGGCAAAAGTCATAATGATGAAAAATAAAAATTAAAAAGAACTAAAATTATTATAATAATAGTATGAGAAATACTAAAGAATTGTAATTATAGTAGTATTAAATTAAGGATTAAACTAATAAATAATTAAAAATATTGAGAATAGAAAAAGGTTGCAACTAGGTGGTGAGGGAGAGTTGAATCCTCTAAAAAAGAATACCATAAATATTGTAATAATAAAAAGTAATAGATTAATTAATAAAAGAGTGATCATAAGAAAAAGTCAAAATGAGGAAAGAAAAAACTAGGATCCTAGTAGAGGGGTGAGAAGGAGGATCCTAGTTCCTTGACTAGATCTTACTATTTTTCCAACCCATGCTACTACAAGAAAAAGAAAAAACACAAAGATGATGATAGGTAGGACCCTCCCACAAGCACTCTAGACCCCTCTAAACTAGGATCCTCCTCCTCCCACCTCTACTACTGCTTTAGCCACCTAGTAATTGTGTTGTTTGTATGTTCTTATGCAAGTAGGTGAGCTCCTCTTATAACCTCTTTGGTGGTCATAGAAGCAAGCTCTTTGTAAAATGAATTAGCATCCTCCAAGTTGTATAATAGTTGTTTCTTTCTAAACATGCTACCTTTAAAACCTAATATTCCACCTTTAAAACTTGAGTATGCAAATGCAACTATTGTCATATTCATTAAACAAATCCCAACAATAAGTTCATTTTGCATGCATCTTTATCTTTCCAATCAAATAAACATCATATTTTTCCAACACACTTGAGCATTTGAATAGTCTCTTTGTATCTCCAACATTGTCTTTTATGAACACTTTCCACCTTCGAGGACATACATTGTCATTGCAACAATTGTTATCTTCATACAATGTTGTAGGTGACCTGTTGAATCTCTAATTTTCATTTATGTTATTGTTGTTATTATCATTGTTATGATTACTCTATGTTTTAACACCTTCGTTGATTATTCGAGAGCTTCATCTCCTATTTATCCCCACTCACACAAACTATGGCATTTATGCTAGTAGACCAAGAATTTATCAATATTAGATTTATTATAGTCTAATTGTTTTTTAAATTCCTCGACACATGGTTTAAGAGAACACGACTTCCAATTTCTCTCATTCCATTAACTACATGTGTAGATTGAAAAATCAAGTTAGAGGCTTGACCTAAACACAAGATCTTAAGTAGATACTAGTGCAAGAGCACCTGAATGCTCCAATCCTAGCAGGTATAACTTTTTATTGCAAATTAAGCATGTGTGTTTATTTTATGCTTCTAGTAGGTTTAATAGGTTTTTTTTGTGGTGTAATAAGGTTTGGAACTCATTTTGTGAGTTTCCAAGATTTTTTTGGTTTTTTGCTCGGTAGGCTAAAAATTGTCAATTTTGGGTCCAAATGAGCATTTTTGAATTTTTGATGTTGTACAGCCTTGAAAGGCATTGGAGCATGTTTATTTAGTGTTTCTAAATGATGTTGAGTCATTGGTTTGAGTGCCAAATCACCGGAAGTCAAAATGCAATTTTTGAGCAACAAAAAGTTGTCAAAAAGTTGTCAAAAGTTGTCAAAAAGTGGATTTTGGTGGTTTTGGTTAGTTCCAGCCTGTACCTGTCCGTACAAGGGCTTCAATAAGTTGGCACACGTATAAAAACCATGTTCCAATCATTGTATGGGTTGTTCATTTTGGAAAATCAAGAAAAATACTTGTTTTGCTCTTGTTTTCTGTGAGTTTTTAACTACTTTTCTGCACTTTTTAGGGTACAGTCCGTACCATTGCTCCATGAGTCCGTACTGAACCTGTTTTTGATTAATGTGATCTCCTTTGATGTTTTAGTAGTGATCTCTGATCTTTTCTTGGGGTTTGGAACAAGTTTTGTTTGAAGTGTTCTTAAGAGAAGCATTGTTTTGTGGTTCCAATGGAAGATCATTCATGGTCCAATTGATTTCTTCAAAGTCTCTTCATCCATGGCTTTGAGGAAGTTTGTTGGACCCTCTGTACATACTATACCATACATCTATTTTCCTTTTCTAGCAATGCACAAGTGTTTGTAAGCCCATGGCAAGTGTGTGAAGTGAGCAACTTGGCTTGGATATTCTCAAATTTGTTTTGAATGGTACTTTGTTGTTCATAGCACTGTACTTTGAAATGTTGAAGGAGAATCAAGTTGGAAAGAGTCAGCATTATACTTTACCATCCTTGTCTCTCCCATGACTTGGTTGGATGTAAGAGGCAAAGGTGTAAAACGAACTGCAAAACAGTGAGTCATTGTTTCATTGTTAGATCCTCATTGCCAACCTCTCTAAATGGATAGTATGAAATGATGCATTCCTCTTTCTTGCATCATGAAAATGTATTTGCAAGTGGTTTCAATGTTGAGATGACAAGTTACACAAATTGATTGTAAAGGACCTAAATAAGGATCCTAAAACAGTGTACTTTTTGTCACAGTCATATAAGGTTGTCTTGATTTGTGTCATCCTTTAAGTATTCAAACCTTCAAGATCTTTGAAGAGGATAAATGCATTATTCTATCATGCCTTTAACACCACCTTGCAGGCCAGGGACAGAGTAAAGAAGCAAACAAAACAAAGAAAGGAAGTTACTGTCAAAAATGCACCTTATGGCTGTCAAAAATGCAGTGTTGACTGTGTATGAACAGCAGTTATAAAATCCTTTCTTATTTGCTGTGCATGGTGTTCCAACTGATGTCAAACCATTTGTTGCATCCCTAATTATCATACTTTAATTGTGTTTGGTTTATCAAGGCTCAAAATGTATGCAAAATCTTAAAACCATTGTTGTCCCAGTCATCTAGACTGTTTTTCTATGTAAGGGCAGCAATGTGGCACTTGTTTGATATAATGACAATATTAGAAGATAAGCTTTGAATCTTTGGAGGTGTTTGGAATATGTTAAAGCAAGGATTGAAGCATTTAAGTTGGCCTAGTATCATGAAGAAAACTTGTAAATTGCAAACCCTCACTAAAAATTTCAAAAACCCTTGAAAAGTGCCTATTTTGTGGGGCAGCACTAAAACAGTCCGTACAGTACTTGCCATAGCAAAAATCCTTGAGCTTTCAACATCAAATGACCACATCTCCAAGGGTTTTCCATGAAGTACAATAGATTGAGCAGGGTGAACAAATTTCACTAAAAACTAGGGCTAATTCTAGTAGCCTTTTTGCAGCAAATTTGACCAATTCATGAAATCGGTAAGGAAGGGGAAGCAATTGGTTGTTTCAAATCATCAAAATTGATGAGTAGAGACCTAAGATACCCTACTACAATATCCAAAGCATTTTATTGAGCCATTTGATCAAATGGACCTTTTGCACCTAGAAAGTTGCTTTGAGTAACCCTACGTTCTTTGCTTCCAATTGAGAAATTTCCATTCTTGAGAAGTGAAGGACAGTCATCATACCTTGTAGACCTGTCCAGATGCTCAATCAATAGATTAATATGATTGAAATCCTTAAAGGAGAAAATAAGATTAGGTAAACCATGGTTCTCCAACAATTGCCCATTCCGGGAAGAGAGGAGATTCAGCCAGTTGGACAACCAAACTTGTTCATTTTTGGTGACACTCAAGAGGACCTCATTTCAGATTTGAATGCCTTAGCATGGAAGGTAAGGAGGAGTGATGTCCAATACAATAGGGTGCAAGCAATGTTGAATAGAGAGGAGGGGATAGGAGAAAGGTTTAGAAGAATCCCATTTGTGCCTAGGGATTGATTTGGGAAGAACATTGAGAACAAAAGCCCACCAACCTCAAAGAAGACTAACCTTCTATCATCCCTTCTCATCAGATACCCCCCTCCTCTTTGTCTCAATTTGGAAATATTTTAAGGCTCTAAAGGCACAAAGGTGTCGCATCCTTCCTCGATTGTGTCTTTTTAGTATAACTACATGTGTAGATTGAAAAATCAAGTTAGAGGCTTGACCTAAACGCAAGATCTTAAGTAGATACCCCCCTCCTCTTTGTCTCAATTTGGAAATATTTTAAGGCTCTAAAGGCACAAAGGTGTCGCATCCTTCCTCGATTGTGTCTTTTTAGTATACCTAGTACTCTTGTACTATGTGCCTTTATCATTTTGTTTGCAAACATCTACAAATTCCAGAGAAATTTTTATTATTTTTACATCGACTACAAATGACAATGTGCAAATCAGATGACATTGCATATTGGATGACAATGTGTCATGCTAACATCCTAGGTAATACTTTTCCCCAATCACCTTCTTAAGTTCTGGTCTTCTCTTTTAGCTTTTAAATTATGTTTTTCATTTTAGTCTTTCAATATTTAGCTATTCAGAATTTCCTTTCCTAACTCTATTTCTTTCTTTTATAAATGTAATTTAAATAGGGAAGAAAAATCTAGATAAGGCCAAGTAGTTAACTATTCTTCATTAGTAAAAATAACTAGAAGATAAAATAAAAACATTTTGTATCTTATTCTTTTCTAGGGCAAGTAGGATTAGTTGAAAACCTTGTACACACTTAGGTTCCTTCAATTGCATTCTCCCTTACTACAATAACTACCAATGTGCAACACCACTTCGCACTACGAAGAGAAATGTTTGATAATAAAATTGAAATGGTAGAATAGAGTTATTTCCAACAAAGAAATATACAAATGGTCAAGAAACCAAGCTAAGTTAATAAACCAATTTTTTATCTGATCATAGTTTTCAAGTCTGCTAATCTTCTATTCTAACAAAGCTAATTTCTAATAATTAAAGTATCAAGGCAATCATTTCTTTCAGCCACAATCTCCAAAATAATAAGTTAAAATTTATTTAAAGTAGTGTACATGTTCAAATATTTGAACAAGAATCAAACTGCTACTTGCACCATCTTTCCTTCCAAGTCATTTAATTGTTCCTATCATGTTATTGGTAATAAGGAAAAAACATGTACCAGCAAAACATTATTTAAAAACATAAATGACCGTACCTTTCGCTTGAACAAGATTCAAACATTTGAAAATTCTCTCTCTAAAGATAGTGCCCAATGCTGAAGACATTAAGCATTGTACAACTGCTAAATTAGAATGTCAATTGATACAATATTCTTATTACAAAACTATTTACTCTTTAACAACACTCCAACAATCTTTAAAATAGATTGTGTGTTGATCATTTTCTAAGACCGCAACTTTTGCTATAGTTTTTGTTAGGCATTCTCACAGCATAGAATGGCAATCTAAGTAATATGACTATAAAAGGATCTGAGCAATGCATGTTATATAATCTCATAATGCTTTAATGCAAAAGACTCTTAGGAGCAGCCCACAACTTTACTTTTTTGTCATTACCACACGTAGCCAAAATTGTTGTAAGAACATTTTCTGCAAAACCAAATCAAAATTTAGCCTTTTGCATTCAAGAGATTAAGATATGCTGATACTTTGTGGCATAGAACCATGAGTTTCTGATGTTATTAACTTTCTACCTTTTATACAGACAGAAAATAAAAAAAGCAACGAGCAACAAAGCTAACTGAAAGCATTCTCATATATCAAAAAACAACAAATTATTCTCTCTGTGGACTGAAAGTTACCTGTTGCAATTTTCTGAGGTGACCAAGCCATGCATGTGATGTCAGCTGAAACATAGAAATAATTTCAAATAAGATGATTCAGAATGGCTCAATCAACCAACAAAAATTCTTATGCAAATTTTCAAATTTTGCTAAAAGCTCACAAGCAACAATTTGACATTTTAAAGAAATTGTTTACCAGAGAAAATATTTATAATAGAAATGTTTGAAGAAGAAATGATCGTAGTCGCAATTCCTAAAAATAATAAAAGAAATAAGCAAGGCCAAACGCTGCCCTCTTAATCAATAGGAGATATGTCCAAATGATAGAACTCATTAATTCAACCCCACTTCCCTCCAGTAAGATGGTTGTTCAACTTTAATCAAAATAGATGAATGAGCACTGGTGGAAAACTCTGGCATAATCATGCAGCTTAATGTAAGGAATATGCCATAAGCTTGATGACAATTCATACTCTGATCCTTACAAAGTTCAATGAAAGAGGAACAATCCTTAAGGATCAGAATCTGTCTCCTACATCATCCAAACAAGAGCTCAAATGAAATCAGACCTGCATAGACAGTAGTTTTTACTCGGTAGAAAAATCATCAATTACAGCCAAGGCCATTACATCATTCTTTGAGGTAGTTTCATATGCCCATAAGGTTGTATTTGTGTCATGGCAATTGCACATATGTAATAACAGGTTTTTTAGGTACCTACTGATTTAATCCTACTACAGAAGTAATAGTTTAGGTATAGCAACAGAAGAAAACAGTCTCTTTGCATTGATCACACAAAAGAATGCTCATAAAATTGCCATGAGAGGCACAAGTCCAGTTGCCTGCAAGCATGCAACTATAGTTAGTTCAGAAACGCCTCTTGTAGTTATGTGTTCTCCCCGCTGCCCTTTGTAGTGGTCTCTCCCCTCACATGAAAGTTTGAGTAGTATAGGGAGAGAGTTAAAAATATATTAGTTCAGTTAGTTGTAGAAACAATCAATACAAAGAATGTAGTTAGTGAGCATAACAAATAATTGTTGCAGAATGCTCTATATGAGTTCTTTCTAGCTATTTTAGGCAAAAAGGAGAGATAACTGGCCTATTTGTCACTTCCAACTGGTTTCACCGACACAGGTCTCCAGGGTTAATATTCTTGTGTCAACTTGAGGTTAATTCTTTTGCTATTATATGATTGTTTCGTTTCATTTCATTCTAATATATCTCTCTTTTCATTCAGCACATTGAGAACACTAATTTCAACATAATTTTGCATTCTAACTGTCATTGAAGAATAATTTTAGTATAGAATCAGTTTTAACATTTCCATTGAAGTAATTAAACTTCAAAGGTTGCAAATCATACTGGTATCAAAACAATTTCAAACTTTCTGTGTTGTAGAGTGTAGTGTTTGGGCAATTTGTATAACAATGACGATCCAAGAAAGAAGAATTGCAGCTCTATGGATCTGAGATTTAAATTAAGTGGAATCAGTGAGGAAATGTCTAAAGGAGGAGAAGAGAACCATGATAAAGGAGCTGCCACACTAGATTCAAGCATGGAGTATGTGATGAAATTTCTATTGAACATGACTAAGCAGTAAGACATCAGGGCTATGATCCAAGCATACATAGATATGGCGGTTCATGCTCTTGGCAAGAAATCTAAATTAGATAAGGAGAAGCCTCGTGAAGATGAAGATGAATTCAAAGAGGAGCGCTCATGCATTAGAAGTAAACTCAACTATGAAAGACAAATGCAAAGGCAAGGTACAATTGTCCACACATCCCCACTTCCAAAGTTAAAAGGAAGGCTTTTCAAAGGCAAGCAAATCCTGAAATGACAAATAAATGGTTAAAACAAATCGAGGTTTACTTTAGTGTGTACTATGTTAAGTGAGGGACAAAAGATCTCTATTTTGTATCTCAAAATGGAGGATCAACCACTTATTTGAGAAGAAAGCTATGAAGTTACTCGAAAATGAAGTCAATTGTGGCTAGGTAAGAAGAATTTAAAGAATATTTGAGAAAGACTCTTTATCTAAGTTCCACAATGTTTCAACAATTGAGAGGGACACGTTTTAGGAATGACAATCTAGAGGGGCATTTTTGGGGGATGGCAAGGAGCAGCAATAAACACGTGAATTTTTATAAAATATATATATAGGAAACTCAAATTTTCTCAAGTTTAACAATACATAAAATCAAAATTTAAGTTTAAGGTTTACTTGTATATCACATTATTATTTAATAATATTAAATATTTACATATCTTTATAAACATTTAATATCTTATATTATATTTAAATTATAAATTATTTTTTACAAAAGATTAAAAAATCAATAATTAAAACTTGATAAATTATAATTATTTAAGAAAACATAAATTGAAATAACTTTAATAAAGTATACTTACTCTCTAAAACACAAAATATGATTTAAATCCAACAATAAATACCACATAAGGAGAGTCTCTAAAACACAACATAGATTGAGACATTCTTCTATGAAAAATATCTTGACACTAACAATAGGGAGCAATTACTTTGGCAAACAAATTGATTAATCCTCAGATGTATTCAAAGCTTCCACAAAGCTCCAACCACCTACACAATAGGCTTGAAAGGATATATGGAAGGTTCCTCACTACAAATATGCAAGACATTAGGATGTGGCGTGTTGGGACCTCCAAATTTTGCATACATTTGAGGACCCAGGTTCAAAATTTTGTAGATTGCAATCAGATTTGTCCTTGTGGAACAAGCCTAAGTAGCTCAGTTTGTGAGCTCACATTTTTGCACCTATTGAATTTCATGAAAAATCCCTTTGGGGGATGGTTATACACCTTATAGACATGCCAGGTACCCGTTTGTAGCTTCCCTGGATCAGATTTGATGTGTTTGTGAACTCTCCTTCGGAGGTCCTGAAGTTTGGGTTGCTGTTTGCATAGGGTTTTACTTTTTTGTGTAGCCGTGTTTGAGTCATTGTATTTTTGTACCAAGTGATTGTCAAGACAAACTGAAGGTTTCCCGTGATTCTCTACAATTTTTTGAAGCCCCATCAATCCGTTTGACAAGTTTTCAAAGCCAATTCCATTTGCAAAAGGTTTAGTTTTGCAAACTGGACAGTGTCAAACATCAGTCGGGAACCCTGTTTGTAAGTTTATATTTTGCGCCCAGTTGACCTGCACTTCAAGATGAATGTGCCCCATGATTCTCAGTAAAATTATCTATCAGATCCCTAGTTTGTAGCCCCCAGCTCATCATTTGATTAGTTTTTGAAGCCCATTCCAGATGAACATTTTCAGAGTTTCATGGCAGCATGTTCAGATTTATCAAACATGCCAACTTCGACGGTTAATAATTTTCATATGTGACTTAATCAAGTCAAACCCTCTTGCATGCGTGTTCAGGGTATATTGATGTACCCGTGTGTCAGGTGGCGGCTCGTGAGGTAGTGATTTGATATTTTTTCAAATCAGGGTTTGATCACTACTCAGGTTGACTCGGCAGTTACAGATTCACAAAATCCCTGAGTAGGCAACTTTGACAGTTAATAACTTTTGCCTTGGATATCGTAATGACGATCCGTCAGATGCCCTGAATTCTTAGTATTACAATCTATTAGTGTGCCAGTTCACGAGGTTTGGCTAGGCGTTTGGGTTAGTTTTAAAAGCCTGTTTCGAAGGCTACTCAGGTGTTTTTAGCCCAAGTTCAAAGCTGCAAAAATGTCCAATTCAGTGATTGTGCATTCAGTTTTTAGCATCCAGAGCACATCCAGTCAGCATTTCAGAGCATTTCGTCAGGCCAGTTATCTGAAAAAGAAAAAAAAATTAGTCGGGCCCACCAAAGACATGACTAAAATTGTGATTTAGGAGATCGACAATTGCTCATTCTCAGATAAATATGTATTATTTAAATTTTTTAGTTTAAATAATACTATATTCAATTTAATACTTGATCAACTGAAGTGAAAGATGTATTAAATCATTTTATAATGATTTAATATCAGCTAAGTGATTATATTCTAACAAAGTAACTGTTGGAGCTATGCATATATTTCACGAACCTAGAGGGAGCATAAAATAAAGAGGATACCATTTGAATTGCCAAGGTAGTAATTTAAGTTTTAATGTGGTTTCTCATCTTTATCCATTGGAGAAGATGGTGGGCCTCACATCATAAGAATACACGCAAAGGGCAAGTCTAAGGTTTTATTATCACGAGAAGGCTTCTTATTTTTACCCCGCATGAAGAATCAGGTCACCATGGGGAGCCCACAGGATAGCGGGAAAGGGGAGCAGTCTCCTCTTTTATTTATCCCATAGATGGTTCGTTGCAAGTAGAGAGGAGGTGCGGGTTGGCGGGGGTTGTGGTGTATACCTCACCGCCATCCCGCAAGTGTCCCAATGCGTGCGGAAAATGGGTGTGGGGAAAGATGGAAGGCAAAGAAGGTGAGTGTTGCTCTTCCCGCCACCCCGTGCCCAAGGGTGAGGTTGTATCTTCAGCAAGTGGGGCAATGCAAAAGAATGAATGCAGGCAGAAAACAAATTAGGGCAAGATGATACAAAGAAAGAGGAAACTCATGATCGATGCATATGTTTTGCAGCGGAAATGTGCAACAGAGGAACTGGCCCATCGAAGAGACGAGTGAGGAGGGGTAGCGAGCAAACTTGAACGGTACAACTTTTAGCAAATACAAGAATTTATGGAGCCATTGGTTGATGCGCAGAGGAGGTAAATCCACACAATGGCTACAAAATGAAGCAATTATGTCTGAGATGTGTAAATTGAAGGGTTTGAGAAATTTAATAGAATGCATTTGGCAGGCATATATCCTAGTTCTAAGGCTCCTTCGAACCACTGGTGGAGCAGTTCACGCCAGACATTAAGGATAAGCAATGTCTGAGCACAATGAAAGATGGCTATCGTTCATCCCATAATGGTGAATTGTCTGCGAGATTCGTGGGGAAGTATCGACGGGCTGTGGGAACCATCTCAGGGACAAATGTGGAAGCGACTGCCATAGCTCCAGAGTGTGAGAGGCTTATGGCTTTTAGAGAGGACCTGTTCAAGTTTGTTGTCCTTCAAATGCATCTTTAGCAGGACCCGATTAATGAAGCAATACAACGAAAGTGAGGGATGTGTGTAATGCAGAGCATTTTGATGAGGTTTCAGAGGCAACATGGTTTCACAGGTTCACCGTGATTGCAGGAATATGCAAAGTACGTCTTTGGAGGGGATTTTAGGGCTTTCAATGCATGGTTTAAAGGAGTTGCCCATATTTTAAAAAGAAACGATGTATTTCAAACTAGTGTTTTGTCAAAGTATGGCATCTTAGATTGAGCATAGGAGGGTCAATTCCTCAGAAGAATATGATCTCAAGGACTGCTAAGTATGGATACATTTTGTGATTCCCACAAGATATATGGTTTGGGCATTGATATAGAGGGTAAAGAACAGAGTATGAAAAACGTGAATGCAAGAACTGCCAGAATTACTATCACAAGAAGGATGTGTATAAAGCAATACACAGAGAACAGTTAGACAGAAAGATTGAACATTCTTTTGAAGAATATGTCAAGGATGCTTAGGGCATGTGGGCAGTTTTAATGTGCTAGTGGCAAAGATTTTTATCAGTGTCTGATGTGATGGTTGAATATAGTTCTCAAGTCATATTGATGATAAAATTAAGGGGCAATGTTTATCTGAGAGTCTCATATGCCAGGAAGAACATAATTGTGAATAAAAAGGTGAAGCTTTTTCATAAAGTGGGAAATATAAATTTATCTTCTTGGAGAGATAAATTCAAGTGAAATTGTTTTACTTGAAGGGTGATCTTCACTTTGTGAGTGAAAAATTCTGCAAGGTTTCTTTCTTGAATGTTGTGCATTGCAATATTTTTCTTTCACCTGGAAATGATTATTTTCACGAAGAGATACCTTTTCAATCAAAAGGAGGATATTTTCTAGCAAAAAGGGAGCCCTTTTTGCCATTTTCGAATAGGCGGAATGTGCAGGTTAAAAATCAGTTTTGATTTGCATAAATAGGGAAATTTTCAGTTTTAAGGGTAGAGATGCAAAAGTGAGCTTTTTCAGTCAAAGGTGGACACTGAGCTAAAATAGCAAACATTGGCAAAGGTGCAAGAGATGAGTTGACAAGTGCCTAAAGGTGGCAATTTTCAGACTTTTTTGAAGTTTCCAGCAGGGATGCAGGTACAGTATTTGGCAAATTTTGAAAGAAGAGTGCAGATTTTCAGAAGTGCATACTTCAAGATGAAGACATGTCAATTCTCAAGATGCCTTAAGGGTTTTCTTAGGCCTTCCTCTCTTTGATGCATATTCTTCTCTTCTCCTCAGTTCTATGGGATTCTGAGTGCAACCTTTTGTAAGTGCTGGAAGCAAGACTTCCATGCACAGTCCTGAGTTAGTGTAGTTTGAATTTTCTCTTTCAGCATGTAATATTTTGTTATTTCAAATAGTTATAACCAGTGTGCTAGCAAGTTTGACAAGCTTTCCAAAGGTTGTCTCCTAAATGTATTGTTCTCATTTCACGAAATACATGATCCAGGATCATTTTATTTTGTCCTAGCAGGTTTGGTGTCATTTTATCTTTCAGCTTCTCTTGAAGGAAGAGATTAAAATGCCTACGATAGAATGAGAAAAGGTGTTTGTATATGCAGGGTTAGGAGAGCTTTGATGAAGAGTGTCAATTTCATGTATTGATACTTAGACCTAGCTGGTTATGTTTCACACTGTTTGAGTTTCAAGGTTTGCTTGTTGTGGGTTGACTTTGTTGCCCTAATAAGGCACTGTTCATGGGATTTGCACCCAGTTTTCAGAATCATCATTTTATTCAAAATTTCTTTTCTTTTCTGCATTAGGAGTAGGATTAGTGTAGAAACCCCCCTTAGTGAAGTGCATAGATGCTTAGAAACTAAGGTTAAAGCTAAAACCAAGAGTTAAACCATCTTCCTTAGTACATTTTCATTGGCATGATCTGCTGTAAATGTAATGTCCTGAGTATTCTAAAGCTGTTAGTTGTTTTGACATTGCATAGGTTCACCCACCTTGGTCTCGCGGAGCCAAAAGAGTAGGAGATCTGACTCTTGTGACTGAGTCTTGTTCAGTTGGCCAAATCCTTCTCTGAGTTTGTTGATGAGTTAGTGGCAATTCCTCTAGAACTCGGAGACTGTTAGTTTGGAAACCAACATGGTGCTCCACTAAAACAATGCCTCTACCCTTCATCTACTCAATTTCAATTTATTTTTTCATGAGAGTTCTTCCTCTATTGCAAGAAGACCAATCATCGAACACAATCAAATGGTAGACTACAAAACAACAAAATTTTAGGACTTAAAATTAAAATATTCTTGTATTTGGAAAAAATTGATGAAAATGCCTAGAAGTCCCCAAGACAAATGAGAGGTGTCTCAAACATCCCTGGCCAACCTAGGTGTTGGGAATTGGGTGATATTGAGCTACAAAGAGTCATTGTAAGAAGAGTTTGACTATAGAGCACATTGCTATGAGATGCAATGAGTTTCAGGTTTCACGATACAGCAGATTGGTTTTTTCACATGTGGTAGCATTGTGACAACCACCACAAGTTATATAGAAGAACTCATAACTACATATGAAAATACTATTTGGAAGAAGCATGAACAATGGTATAGGAGCAATTGTGGCATAATCTAAGAGCAAGATAAATTTTAGGATGATGGCACAAGATACCTCAAGCAATCAAGAGTAATGCAATATTTGTGTGAGCTATTGCAAACAAGGAGCTAGTAGTGGTAGCTATATTGGAATATGTGTATATATTGACAATGTTAATGATATAATTGTTGATTCATAGTGTGCGATAGCAGCTACATACGTAAGGTGATTATCCATGTAGACACTTTATACTTGGTGCTATGTGCAATATGTTGATGTTTATTAGGGAATGGCGGATTCCAATTGCCTTGGGCAACATTGGAATCCGCCCAAAAGGGCTGGCCCATTTCCTCAAACGTGTAGGGCAAAGCCCTATACCTCTCGGCAACATTAAACCTCACGCCTCACAACTTAAACCTCACACTCAACGTGTTGATAAATAGGGCCAACCCTATTCACAAGGCAATTGCTGAAAAGGAAAAATATAATTAAAGTTAATTATAAGGAAAGCCGACCTATCTAAAGGTTTCGCTCCACATATAAGTAAATGTAAAACCTCATTGTTATTCACTCATTCATTTTATTCATGTGAAATATACATGCCTGCCTAATGCGAACTTCAGAGAGAGATATTACATCTGCACTTACAGCAATTTACATCTGCCATTGGAGGTGTGAAATCCATCATTAGAAGTCAGCGAACTCAGTGAATACACAGTGAATTCCTTGAAGGTTTGCAATCTAGGTTAAAGGAGCAGCAGAATGGCAGCAACCATCACTCATGTGACACCAAGCTAATATTGAAGGCAGCCACCTCAATCTGCCATACTTCTTGTGACAGCAACATCTGAACCTACAAATACATGAGATAAGTGTTGTAACGATTGCATAACTACAATCCATAATCAGATCTGAGGATCTTTTTTGGCTGGGTTTTTCCTCCTAAGAGGTTTTCCCAGGGTAACTGTGTCTTGTTCTCAATTTGTTCATTTCTATGTTGTCATTAATTCCAATTTCTTTCAGTTAATCAAACTAATTAGAAACTAAATATAAATTCTGAGTTTATATCAATCTGAAAGTGTCAAAATTAACATGGTATCAGAGCTATAGGCTAGATCAACTTTCAGATTTCAGAATTTAGTACTCCTTTATTTTTAGATTGTTGTCTCATTTGCAGGTCAGGACAATGGGGCTGAAAGTTAAATATAGGCTTGATGGAAATATCAATTTTGCTGCATAGAAGGTTCGAATCATGTTGGCTCTAGAAGAAGAAGATCTTCTCCACTTTATAGAAGCGAAAGAGCTAACTGAACCTACAGATGCTACTGAGCTAAAATAATTCAAAAAGGATGTTGTCAAGGTCAGAAAGTTCATCATTGATTCAGTTAAAGACCACCTTGTCACCTCCATTGCCTCATTTACTTCTGCAAGGGAAATGTTCAGTCATCTACAAGGTACATATGAAATTAACAATCTCAGTAGGGCAATCACCTTAAGACAACAACTACTTAATATCAAAATGTCAAAAGGAGATTCTGTTGTTTCCTATTTTATGAAAATTTCAGAACTAAAGAATCAGCTAGGTACAATTGGTCATAACATGGAAGATAAGGACCTTGTCATGATTGCCCTGAATGGTTTACCACACTCATGGGAGTCATTTATTAAAACCATAAGTGATAGAACTAAGTTACCTACCCTTGATCGCCTTAAGAATGATTGCATCCAAGAAGAGTCTCGCCTCATCACAAGAGGGCAAACCAAAAGTCCTCATGTAGATGATCAACACATGCTTGCAGCCCAATGCAAGAAAGGTGGAAATTGGAAGAAGCTTTATCCAAAGAGAAATAGAGAATTCAAACCATCTAGTTCCCAACACTCTTGGAAGAAACCAAGAGATACCTCGCATGTTCAATGTTTCAGATGTGACAAGTTTGGTCACTATGCTAAAGAATGTTAGAATAACCCTACTCAAAGAGAAGCCAACCTAAATGAAGTCTCAGAACAAAACGATGACTTTTTATTCATCTCTGCTCTGTCTAGCAGCATTCCTACAGATAGTAATACATGGTTGATTGACAGTGGTGCTTCCAGACATATCACAGGCTACCGTGATCATCTTTCAGACTTAGTAGAAAAGGATACCAGCCTTCACGTGGTAATTGGTGATGGCACTACTTCTTTAAATTTAAACTCTGGTATTTCACTGCATCTTAGTGACATCTTGTTTGTTCCTAGAATTAAAAGAAACCTAATTTCCATTTCTGCTCTAGAAGATAAAGGTTATCAAATTGCACTTTCTGAGGGAAAAGTGCTTGCTTGGTCTAAGAAATCTAGTTTTAAATTTGCTCGTGTAATTGGTAATAGATATGATAGTCTTTATAAGCTCTCTACTAACCCTATTCAAGCCCTCATTAATGAGGCTCCCAAATCCTATGAGCTATGGCATAGAAGACTTGGACACTTACACTATCAAGCGCTTCCCTCTCTTGAAAAGTTAGTCAAAGGTATGCCTAAACTCAATCAAATTCATGATAAAACTTGCAAAGGTTGTGCTATAGGTAAAAATGTTAAAAGTCCCTTTCATAAAAGTGAAAATAGAGCTAAAGATAAACTAGAACTTGTTCACTCTGATTTATGTGTGTAATGGGCACCCCTTGTTCGGCACTAAATTTATGTCCCTTTTACTTAGTGTAATTTTGCCAAACAGTTGGCTTGCAAGCTGACTATTGGATTTTTTTGGTTCTTGTTTTGCAATAGGATAAATTGGATAAACTGATATATTATTGTAAAGCTTTCAAAGTTTATCCAATATAAAAACAACCAGACATATCAAATATCAAAAACAAGAAGATTAATGCTGATGGTATTTATTTAATTCCAACTTCAAGCATACAAATCAGATCTGAAGAACATTACAGACCATATGATAATAAACAAATTCAAACCTAAACTCCACAAGTATAGAACCTGCTGAAACACTGTTCACACACTGTAGCTGCACTATTCACGGTGCTGTAGCAAAATCACTATCTTCAAATCTGCACTTTCAAACCCCTGTAAAAACTTCATGCGAGAGCACCAGATGAAGCCCAATGTGTTTCCTGAATGAAAACACCATTAATCCTCCTGACTGTGTCTTTCAACAGCGAAGAGAATGCTAGCAAAGAGAGATTCCGTCCTCCAAGCCCAATAATCAGATCTCTACGAAATCCATCAGCATAACATTAATCTCATCCCAGCATACCCCAAAAGAGAGCTCTCAACCTCCATTTATATCTTCTTCCCGGATGCAAAACACTTCATTTCCTCAATGTGGGATAATACATTTTAGAATAAAATATTATTTCCCACAATGTACACATTAAAGGGAACTTTTAATATTTTAAACATTACTTTATATTCCCAACCTTATAATATAACGATAAAGTTAAATATTTAATTTTAACTTTACACTTTATCGTTAAATATTAAAACATTGTTGATAATCTCTTTAAATCATTGTCGCCTTCAAACATTTTTACTGATAATTATGCCAACCAAGGAAACACTAAAAATTTCAAGTCACTGCTTGGGGACTTACTTACTATAAATAGTAAGTGTCTAGAAACCCTGTCAGAGCAGCACCGATTGGCCTGAAACTGAAAACACCTAGGCCAAAACACCTCAGGATCCCACCAATGTCCTTGTTAGCCTTCGGGACCATGTCAGAATAGGCTAACGACACCCCATATCATGTTACGCTAAAAAGGGGACATTACAGTCCGCCCCCCTTGAAATTGCTTGTCCTCAAGCAAATTCGGTCCTGAATGTTGCAATACCTGCTCATTCTCCCATGTAGCATCCTCATCTGGCAGGTCTCTCCATTTCACCAAGTATTCCTTAACGATTCTGTTCCTGAGTGTCCTTTCATTGACATCCAGAATAGCTTCGGGTACTAACACAAGCTTCCCCTCCTCATCCAAAGGGGGTAAATCTACAGAAGGCACTACACTCTGACCAATGGCTTTCTTAAGCCTAGACACATGAAACACATTGTGCACCCGACTGCCCTCTGGAAGCTCAAGCTCATAGGCGACTTCACCCACTCTGCGAATCACCCTGTAGGGACCATAAAATCTAGGCTTCAACTTTTCAGCTCCGCTCTTCTTGAGTGATGACTGTCTATATGGTTGTAGTCTCAAATACACCATGTCACCAACCTCAAAACTACGCTCCACCCTATGTTGATCGGCATACAACTTTTGTTGATTCTGTGCCTGCTGTATATTCTCCTTGAGCGCCCTCAAGATGTCCTGACTATCCTGCAATGAGTCTCGGGCTTTGGGTACTCTGCTATCCCCCAAGACTATGTCAACAAAGCTCGGCGCCTCATAGCCATAAAGTGCCATGAAGGGTGTCATCCTGATAGACATATGATATGTCGTGTTGTAACAATATTCCCCCATGTGTAACCATCTCACCCAGGCCCTCTGTTGTGCAGTCACATAATTTCGCAGATAACCCTCAACCCACTTATTCACAATCTCTGTCTGACCATCCGTCTGTAGATGATAACTAGTGTTGGGTGTGAGTTCCGTACCACACAACCAAAAGAGCTCCTGCCAAAAAGCACTCAAAAATCTACTATCCCAATCACTCACTATAAACCTGGGCAACCCATGCAATCTGAATATCTCCTTGTAAAAGAGGTCTGCCACCTGCGTTGCTGTGTAAGTAGATGGTATAGTGAAGAAATGGGCAAACTTTGTCAAGCGGTCTACCACAACATATATACAATCTCGCCCTTGCACTTTAGGTAGTCCGGTGATGAAGTCCATGGATAAGCTTTCCCACTTCCTATCTGGAATGGGCAAAGGCTGAAGCAACCCTGCAGGTGTAAAGCGGAAAATCGCGGTCGAACCCTAGTTGTTCCCCCCTCTTCCAACTCCGAGGAGAGAGAAGGGAGGTTCGCTAGGATTCGATGGTTTTCACTTAGGGGAGAGACTTTACATTCAAAAGAGGGGTTGAAACTCATAAGATCCAATCCCACGCAATGCAAGATTGGATGCTAAATGAATTTCAAGGGTTAGGAAAGCAAGGCTACCCTCTTTTGTAAAGAATGTTGTTAAGGAAATTAAGCTAAGCATGCATAGAAAGTCATAAAGATTCGCTTATAAACTGAGTTCGGGTTATAGGATGAAGCTGCGGACCTGGAATTAGCAGTAAAATGTCGATACGGCGCTGTCCTGCAAATTTGAGCAAAAGTTGTCGGGACGATGGCGCCCGGCGCCACTGTCCTCCGAAAAATCCGCGAAACGAAGGGGGATCTGTTCGTCTCTGCACAAGGATTCCAGATCTTCAATTTCAGCCGCGTACCTGCAACCTACACAGAAAAGCGAAGACGATTGGGGGGTTAGGGATTGGGGGTTTGCCTTTAGGTCATACCCCGGTTTTGGAATTAACCAAGAAATGAGCAAGAGCTGTAAATGTAAATGACTGTAAAACAAGTACTAATACCTTGTTCTAAGGATGTTGGTATCCTTATGTGCGAAGGTTTAGATGTTGTATGTTGTATGTTGTAGCATGTAGTATATGATCTCCTCTTCAATGGTTGAATCCTTGACTTGAATGCAACACTTAGCCTTGAATGGAGACTTGAAATGATCAATTGCTTGAATGCTTGAATGTTTGAGTATAGTTTCCACGCCTTTTTCATCATCTGACCTCCTTCCCCAAATGGGAGAGGCAAATGTAGTTTATATACTTGTCATTTAGGGCTGATAGACTGATTTTCCCGACCTTAGGCCGACCAGGGAAAGTTAATTTCCAAATTGCAAACAAAAAGACCCGAGCCCCTTAGGAGACCGGGCCCAAAATAGGACCCAGGGACCAGGGCGCTGGGCGCCATGGTCCTGGGGACCAGGGCGCTGGGCGCTCTGGTCCCACCTCCCGGGACATCAGGGTGCAAGGAGGTTCAGCCAGGGTACTTGAAAAATGCAGTTTTTGGTGTCGCGAGCAAGTTTTGGGGTCTCCATTCAGGTTGCATGTTGCGTCGCCATCGTGAAGACCGAAATGCAGTCGAAATTGCAAGTGTCGCAATTTTAGGATGCTACAGCAGGAAAAGTGTGCTCTCCCTTATTCTACTGACATACTGCACACTCCTTCACATATCTCTGCACATCATCCTTAAGTCCCCTCCAAGTAAACCTTTCACGGATCTGCCTGTAAGTTTTGAAGATCCCAGGATGTCCAGCTGTAGGCGCATCATGGAACGCCCTTAAAATTTCCCCCTTGAACAGTGATGTAGGAATCAAATAAATCCTATCCTGAAATCTGATCAACCAATCCAACACCATATACCTATCATCATGTATGGTACCTGCAACTATCCTAGAAGCCCAAGTATCCCCTGCATACTCTGCCATAATCCGATCTCTCCAATCCCCTGAAATCTCAACTAGAGCGCAAACATGTGGTCTCCTGGATAAAGCATCGGCCACCACATTCTTCTTCCCTTTGACAAACTCTATGTCAAAATCATAAGCCTGCAATTTAGTGATCCATTTTTGCTGCCTGTCATTAAGATCACGCTGGCTCATGAAATATTTTATGCTATTGTGATCAGTTTTGATCACAAACCGTCCACCTACTAAGTATGATCGGAATTTGGCCAATGCATGCATTATGGCCAACATCTCCCTGTCATAGATAGAATAGCTCCTCTCAACACCTCGGAGCTTCCTACTCTCGAATGCAATGGGATGTTTCTCCTGCATCAATACTGCCCCTATCCCATCACCTGAAGCATCACACTGAAGTTCAAATGGCTTCGTGAAATCTGGTAGAGCTAAAACCAGACAAGATGACATCACTTGTTTGAAGTGGTCAAAACATCGCTGCGCTGCTTCTGTCCATACGAAGGCTCCCTTTTTAGTGAGGTCTGTCAAAGGTGCTGCAGTCTGTGAAAACCCCTTAACAAACCTCCTGTAAAACCCGCATAAACCAAAGAACCCCTTAAGTTGTGTGAGGTTCGTGGGAGTAGGCCAATCTACTATAGCTCTAATCTTTTCAGGGTCTACTCGAACTCCATCTGCACTAATAATATGCCCAAGGTATAGTAATTCTGTCATACCAAACTCACACTTAGACTCCTTGGCATATAAAGACTCTCTCTCTAGGATAGATAATACCTCCTCCAAATGCTGTGAATGTTCCTCCCAGGTCTTACTGAAGACCAAGATGTCATCAAAGAAGATCAAGACAAATCTCCTCAACTGCTCCCTGAATACCTGGTTCATACAACTCTGAAATGTAGCGGGTGCATTGGTTAGTCCAAATGGCATAACCATAAACTCAAAGTGGCCATAGTGACATCGGAAGGCTGTTTTCTCAATGTCCTCTGCTCTCATCCTGATCTGATGGTATCCGGATCGCAAATCAATTTTGGTGAAGAAGCATGCCCCATGCAACTCATCAATCAGCTCATCAATCCTAGGAATGGGATACCTGTTTTTAATTGTTTTCTTATTCAGTGCCCTGTAATCGATGCACATGCGCATTGTCCCATCCTTCTTCTTTACCAGAACTACAGCTGAAGCAAATGGGCTTTTGCTAGGCCTGATGTGCCCCATTTCCAACAACTCCTTAATTGCCTTCTCTATCTCATCTTTATGTTTCTTAGGATGATGATAGGGAGTGATCATCACTGGTTTGGCTCCCTCCTCGAGCTCAATAACATGCTCTGCACCCCTGTCAGGAGGAACCCCGTGAGGAATATCACTGAATACCTTGGCATGCCTGTCAAGAATCTCCTGTATATCTGGTGGATGACTCTTCACCCGAGGCTCCAGTGAAGTTGGCATAACTAAGCACTCTGTTGCCCACTCTATGTCATTATGTCGAAAAAGTCTCTCCATTCTCTTCAAAGAGACTACCCTGCAACTCCCATCTGAAAGTCCCCTGAGAACAACAGTCCTACCCTCATGCTGAAACCTCATTTCCAACTTCGCTAGGTTGAAAGTGAACTCAACCAGCGATGCCATCCATGTCATACCGAGGATGACGTCGTAATCTCCCATGTCCACAACGTAGAAATCATCCTCCAACTCATAGCCATCTCCAAATCTAATGTGAAGATTTGAAACCTTCTGAGTACATAATAGCTTTTGGCCATTAGCCACCATGACCCTAAAACCATCATGCTCCTCTGTCTGTAAACCTCTCCTGGCTACCAACTGTGTATCTATAAAGTTATGTGTAGCCCCAGTGTCAATGAGAGATATCACTTTCTGCCCCTGGATAGTACCCCTGACCTTAAATGTGATTGCCTTGTGATTGCCTTTTGGGCCCCTGTCAAGCGTGCCAACGATCTATCATCCTTAGGAATGCTGCTCTCCTCTATCGTGTTACCCTCATCTGAATCGGAGTGTTGATCCTCCCCCTCTGACTCTGACTCCTCTGCTGAAAAATACTCCATTTGATTTGCCTTAGCCTTGAGAGGGCATTTATGAGATAAGTCCCAAGGCTCTCTACACTGGAAGCACAGTTTCTTCTTTCGAAGTTCATTCAAGGTTTCACTGTCTAGTCCTTTTGATCCTTCTTTGGGTTTGTTATACTCTTTCTGAAATGGTTTTTTGTCTTTGTCCTTGCGGTAGGAAGAATCTGTTGAATGGTATTTCCCTTTGTATACCGAAGGGGCTAAATCTTGTGCCTTTTTAGTTGCTTCTGCTAAGGTGAGTGGATCGTGTCCCTTCACCCAACCACGTAATGGATCAGCAAGCCCATCACAAAATAACACCATCAATCTCCTAGGAGAGATATCAGTAACAAGTACAGACAAACGCTGAAACTCGGCGATGTAAGCATCCACTGAACCTGACTGTTTTAACTATGCTAGCTCTTTGAAATGTAACTCGGGATCCCTAGTGTCAAATCTCTCAATCAATCTTTCTGTGAATTCCTCATAGGATGTAATCTGATTATGCCCCAGAGTCACCATGCCATGATGCCACCATTCATGCGCAACGCCGTCCAAATGCATAGCCGCATACTTGATAGCCTCCTCCTCAGGCATAGGATTAAGCTGCAAGTATGTATCTACCTTCTGCACCCAAGCTCGTGCGGTCATCTTCCCTGAAGCATCATAATAAGGCAAGGAAAGTTTTCCAACTTTCTTTCTCAGCTCAAAATTCTGATTCCTCCCTCCTGCTCTAGGCATATGTCTCATCCTCAAGTCCATATAATCTCTGAGGGAAATGTCTGCCTGAAACTCGGGTCCACTGGCCTCCCAGTCCCTCCTGAACTGACCCTGTAACTCTGTAATCTGCGGTTCGTTCACTGGTTGAACCGGATCCCTAGGTGGGAAGGTGGGTAGAAGAGGTCTCGAGCTCGCTATTCGACCTGGGCATGCAACGTGTCTAAAGTTATCCGCCTCATTCCCATTGTTGCCGTGTCCATTATTACCATTAATGTTATTCTCAGGGCCATTGTTGTTGCCTCGGCTTCCATTATTATCATTCTAACTGTCTGAACATTACCTCCCCCTGATCTGGAACGGTATTCCTATCATCTCGGTCACCCATACTGCTGTCCTGATCAAAGAATATTTCCTCTATGTCTGTATGACTAGATTCTATGTCCACCTGCACGGATGAACTAGACTGCTCGCTCTGTGAGTTCAAATTTCTGTTTTGTCTTGCTTTGGTATGGCGGAAGTTATAAGGCCCCTGTTGCATGCTTAAACATGCATGCTAAGCATGTTTTTTAATTCATTAATTTCTGATTTTAGTGTGTTGATATTTTGTCAAACACTTTTCCCTCTATCCGGCTATTCCAAAGTCTCTGTAAGACCTCCACAGGATGGCAGGACTTATAGCTCTGATACCACTGTAATGGGCACCCCTTGTTCGGCACTAAATTTATGTCCCTTTTACTTAGTGTAATTTTGCCAAACAGTTGGCTTGCACGCTGACTATTGGATTTTTTTGGTTCTTGTTTTGCAATAGGATAAATTGGATAAACTGATATATTATTGTAAAGCTTTCAAAGTTTATCCAATATAAAAACAACCAGACATATCAAATATCAAAAACAAGAAGATTAATGCTGATGGTATTTATTTAATTCCAACTTCAAGCATACAAATCAGATCTGAAGAACATTACAGACCATATGATAATAAACAAATTCAAACCTAAACTCCACAAGTATAGAACCTGCTAAAACACTGTTCACACACTGTAGCTGCACTATTCACGGTGCTGTAGCAAAATCACTATCTTCAAATCTGCACTTTCAAACCCCTGTAAAAACTTCATGCGAGAGCACTAGATGAAGCGCAATGTGTTTCCTGAATGAAAACACCATTAATCCTCCTGACTGTGTCTTTCAACAGCGAAGAGAATGCTAGCAAAGAGAGATTCCGTCCTCCAAGCCCAATAATCAGATCTCTACGAAATCCATCAGCATAACATTAATCTCATCCCAGCATACCCCAAAAGAGAGCTCTCAACCTCCATTTATATCTTCTTCCCAGATGCAAAACACTTCATTTTCTCAATGTGGGATAATACATTTTAGAATAAAATATTATTTCCCACAATGTACACATTAAAGGGAACTTTTAATATTTTAAACATTACTTTATATTCCCAACCTTATAATATAACGATAAAGTTAAATATTTAATTTTAACTTTACACTTTATCGTTAAATATTAAAACATTGTTGATAATCTCTTTAAATCATTGTCGCCTTCAAACATTTTTACTGATAATTATGCCAACCAGGGAAACACTAAAAATTTCAAGTCACTGCTTGGGGACAAACTTACTATAAATAGTAAGTGTCTAGAAACCCTGTCAGAGCAGCACCGATTGGCCTGAAACTGAAAACACCGAGGCCAAAACACCTCAGGATCCCACCAATGTCCTTGTTAGCCTTCGGGACCATGTCAGAATAGGCTAACGACACCCCATATCATGTTGCGCTAAAAAGGGGACATTACAATGTGGTCCTATGTCTATAGCATCTCCTAGTGGATTTCTTTATTACGTAATCTTCATAGATGATTTGTCTAGGAAAACTTGGATCTACTTCTTGAAATCTAAAGAATTTGATGAAGTCTTAAGTAAATTTAAAGAGTTTAAAGCATTAACTGAAAACTCCTCTGGTAAAAGAATTAAATGTTTAAGATCTGACAACGGAGGTGAGTACACCTCCGGTAGCTTTTATGATTTTTGTGTTGAGTCAGGAATTAAGAGGGAGTTTTGTGTTCCATACAATCCTCAGCAAAACGGAATTGCTGAAAGGAAGAATAGAACTATTGTTGAGGCTGCAAAGGCTATGATTCATGATCAAGATTTGCAAACCTTCCTCTGGGCTGAGGCTTCTAGAACAGCAGTATGCATCTAGAATAGATGTCCTCACCATGTTCTAAAGAACATGACCCCTGAAGAAGACTTCACAGGAACCAAACCAAACATCAGTCACCTCAGAAACTTTGGAAGTCCCGTTTATGTTCATGTGCCCAAGGAAAAGCGAACCAAGTTGGAACCCTCCGGGAAGAAAGGCATGCTAGTCGGATACAGTGAATCCTCCAAGGCATTCAGGATATACATCCCTGGTCAAAGGTATGTTGAGGTAAGTAGGGATGTTACCTTTGAAGAAGATATTGCTTTTAAGAAATCAAAAAGTTCTTCTGTTATTGATAAAGCTAATGACAATCAAGACATGAATGTTGACACTAACCCTGAGATTCAGAGGGAGCCTGTTGAACCTCCACCTCAAGAAGAACATGATGATCCACTAGAGCCCATGAAATCCACTGACATTCCTAGTGACATTGTTGTTACCAAGAAGAGGCCACTTTGGGTAAAAAACACCATTCAAGAAGCTGAAAGATTTGGTGCTCCCAGTGGCACCTTTCGTGAAATCAAGAGACCTCAAGTATTCTCCAACTATGTTGCATTGATGAACAATCTCATTGAATCTGAACCTTGCAATGTTGAAGAAGCCTTGAACCATCATGCCTGGAAGCTTGCTATGGATGAAGAGTATCAGTCAATCATCAAGAATAATGTTTGGGATATTGTGCCCAGACCCAAAGGTAAATCTGTTGTTTCCTCTAAATAGTTATTTAAAATTAAACATAATGTTGATGGTAGTATTGAAAAGTATAAGGCTAGATTTGTAGCTCGTGGTTTTTCTCAAAAGGAAGGCATAGACTATGAAGAAACATTTGCTCTTGTTGCTAGATATACTTCTATTAGAACTATAATAGCTATTGTTGCTGCTAGAGGTTGGAAGCTACATCAGATGGATGTTAAGACTGCCTTCCTTAATGGTGTCATTGAGGAAGAGGTCTATATTGAACAACCTGAGGGTTATTAGATTCAGGATAGAATAACTCATGTGTGCAAGTTGAAGAAAGCTTTGTATGGCCTCAAACAGGCTCCTCGTGCTTGGTATGAAAGAATTGATAAATACTTGTTAAGTCTAGGTTTTTGTAAGAATGATGCCGACTCTAACATCTACTTTAAGTTATCCAATAATGAAATGCTAATTCTAGTTCTGTATGTGGATGACTTATTTCTTACTGGTAAAGATAAACTTATCACTAGATGTAAGAAAGAACTAGCTTCAGAATTTGAAATGAAAGACTTAGGTCTAATGCATTATTTTCTAGGTCTAGAAGCATGGCAAAGATCTAACAAAATTTTTCTTAATCAAGGGAGGTACACTATTGATATCTTGAAAAGATTTAGAATGATGGATTGTAAACCAATGTCTACTCCTATGGAATCTAACTTAAAGAAGTTAAGTGTTTCTGCAGCTAGCTCTGATTTTGCAAATCCATCAAAGTACAGGCAGTTGATTGGATCACTAATGTATCTAGTTAACACTAGACCAAACATATGTTTTGCAGTGAATGCTCTCAGCCGGTTTATGAGCATGCCCAAACATGTTCATCTTGTTGCAGCCAAGCACATTCTAAGATACTTGCGAGGCACAGTTGGCTATGGGCTGAAGTATCCACTTAACACTTCAATAACCTTGGAAGGTTATTCAGATGCAAATTGGGCTGGAAGCGTCAAAGACAAGAAAAGCACTTCCGGCATTTGCTTCAGCTTAGGATCCACAGTGAACTCTTGGGCTTGCAAAAAACAATCCTCAGTGGCACTAAGTACTGCTGAAGCTGAATATATTGCAGCAAGTGTAACTTCTAGGGAAGCAGTATGGCTTCGCAAGCTTCTTGCTGGGCTGTTTGGTCAGCCTTGGAATCCTACAGTTATTCATTGTGATAATCAAAGTTGTATCAAAATGTCTATCAATCCAGTGTTTCATGATAGGTCAAAACATGTGGAAACTCATTATCATTTCATTCGGGATATGGTGCAAAGAGGCGCCATTCAGCTGAAGTATGTCAGCACTGATGAGCAGGTTGCAGATATTCTTACCAAGCCTCTGTCCAAAGTGAAGTTTGTGTACTTCAGGGACAAACTCGATGTTGTGGAAAATGAAATCCTGATTGAGAGGGAGTCTCAACCTCAGCGATACATTGTGTTGTATCAAACCACCCTCTGCGGGCATGTAAGGTGGTATTGTAATCTTCTCAGGGAGAAGTGTAATTATTAACCATCCTCTGTGGGCAATGTAAGATGGTAATTGTTAACCATCCTCTGCGGGCAATGTAAGATGGTATTGTAATCTTCTCAGGGAGAAGAGTAATTGTTAACCATCCTCTGCAGGCAATGTAAGATGGTATTGTAATCTTCTCAGGGAGAAGAGTAATTGTTAACCATCCTCTGCGGGCAATGTAAGATGGTAGAAAAGATCCTCTCCACCCTCTGCGAGCAATGTAAGGTGGATCCAGTCTATGCTTGTGTGCGAGCTGGAAGATTATATTATGTAGTTCCATTCTTTGCTTGTGTGCAAGATGGAAGATTATAGTTATGTTTCTCCTCCCTAATTAAGAGGGAGTGTTGATGTTAATTAGGGAATAGCAGATTCCAATTGCCTTGGGCAACATTGGAATCCACCCAAAAGGGCTGGCCCCTTTCCTCAAACGTGTAGGGCAGAGCCCTATACCTCTCGGCAACATTAAACCTCACACTCAACGTGTTGATAAATAGGGCCGACCCTATTCACAAGGCAATTGCTAAAAAGGAAAAATATAATTAAAGTTAATTATAAGGAAAGCCAACCTATCTAAAGGTTTCGCTCCACATATAAGTAAATGTAAAACCTCATTGTTATTCACTCATTCATTTTATTCATGCGAAATATAAATGCCTGCCTAATGCAAACTTCAGGGAGACATATTACATCTGCACTTACAGCAATTTACATCTGCCATTGGAGGTGCGAAATCCATCATTAGAAGTCAGCGAACTCAGTGAATACACGGCGAATTCCTTGAAGGTCTGCAATCTAGGTTAAAGGAGCAACAGAATGGCAGCAACCATCACTCATGTGACAGCAAGCTAATATTGAAGGCAGCCACCTCAATTTGCCATACTTCTTGTGACAGCAACATCTGAACCTACAAATACATGAGATAAGTGTTGTAATGATTGCATAACTATAATCCATAATCAGATCTGAGGATCTTTTCTGGCTGTGTTTTTCCTCCTAGGAGGTTTTCCTAGGGTAACTATGTCTTGTTCTCAATTTGTTCATTTCTATGTTGTCATTAATTACAATTTCTTTCAGTTAATCAAACTAATTAGAAACTAAATATAATTTTTGAGTTTATATCAATCTGAAAGTGTTAAAATTAACACAATATGCTAACATCACATTGTGGTCAGATTATAGTTCTATGTCTCTTGGTATTCCATGTGTTGGTTGGGCAATTAGACAATTAGTATTCCCATGTAAACGTCTATATGTATCGCTTCATGTGAATGCAGCAAAATTAAAAGGTTAGACAATTGTACTAGCCAATTGGATTGAACATTGTTTGGTGTGAACGTTAAAGTGATTGCAAAAGAAAGTAATATGTAGATTGAGACTCTGTAAAAGACCATGTTATATTGAATCTTTATTGATTTTGAATAATATAATTGGGCATGTCTTTTGGTGGTGGGTTTTCTCCCACAAAGGTTTCCCATATAAATTTTTGTGTTTTGTATAATTTTGTGGATACATTTTCTATTTACTTGTGTACATGTTCTTAGATAGATTTTGCAAGTGTTGTTGGCTATTATTGAATAAATAATCTTCAGTTTTTTCATCCCAATCTATCGGTCATCTACAACAAGGGTTGAAATCTCCAACATTTGATATTAGATCATAAGATGTTGTTTGGGTGTTTACTACTTCATGTTGAACGCACCCAGGTATCGATCGGTCTACTTGCAGATGTCTACAGTTTGCTATCGAATGAACTCAGACTATATGTAATGTCGATCTGCTTGTATGTATCTGCGATCTGATGTAATAATCATCAATCCAACAAGAGACGAGATGGAGTTTTATTTATATCGGCTGATGAGATATACTCCAAGGGTCGGCTGCCTTTAGAAGTATTATATTAATAACTTGCATATCGGTCAAAACACAAACCGATTCAATAATGAATTGCTAAGTTAATATAAGTTAATTAAATCACACAAGACAAGTCGACATATGATTATTTTGCTGATAAGTGACGACTCATGTAATTGCCTAAGGCCGAAGGCCACTTAGACAATTAGGTTAACTTTGTCGGCCCAAAAGGAGTCTAACCAAAGCTACTATATCATCAACACTTCAATGGGAATCTAAACCCTAGTATGCGTGGTGGTAAACACTACAATAGGTGGCTTGTTGCACTTCATGTATGACTAGACACAAAAGAAGACTTTGAAAAGATTTGTAAGAAAATAGAATAGTATTAAATTTATGGCTAGCACATAAAGATCTAAAATTGAGAGATCCAATGGGTAAGACTTTGAACTATAAAAATTGAAAATTTTGGGTCAACTAATGGAAATAAGTCAGTGGGTTGCAATACATTCTTCGACCAAACTCTTAGGTGTTTGACAAAGATTGGGTAAAATTAGATGCGAAAGCAATAAGTACTATTCGGATTTGTCTATCACCTTTTGTGTTAATGAATGTGTCTAAACAAGAGATTGCTATCCATTGTGGAAGAAGATGGGTATGTGTTGTGCGTTATGCACACCTCGCCCCTTCGCGTCACAGGGGACCACCATTTTTTATTTTTTTTGTCTTCAGTCTGCCTCCGTGAGGGGAAGGTATTCAACCAGGGGTTGCCCATTCTCATTGAAATCTCTCGAGTTTTGGTTTATGGAGGAGGGTGTCTGAAATCGTCTGTGGTAAGTTGGCGTCACCAAGCAAAGCCCCGCCTAAACACAAAATCGCACAAGTTTGCCGATTTCCCTTAAGGCCGAAAAAATAAGCAACAAGTTAAAATCGGCTAAAAGGGGGCAAAATACCAAAATTCCTAAGTTTGCAAAGTGGCCTTTTGGCCCGAAAAACCCAACTCGCACAAAATGACCATAGTGCCCGAAAATGCGTAAAGAGCCGAGAAGGAGTGGAGGATAGGAAGTTTACACAAAATGCTCAGTTCACCCCCAAAATGGGACAAGGCTCACAAATCTCTTTCGTAGACTGAAACTTACTAGTTCGCAAAATGTCTTTCATAGCCGCAATTTCCAAATCGAGCCTAAAGTCTCCTTTTTGGCCAAAATTGAAAGACAGCCACAATGTCGGAAAGGAGTTACAACTTCGCAAAAGTGGCAAATAGCCCGAAAATCTTCACTTGGCCTAAAACCAACAGTGAAAATCGCGATAACCTTCGGCAAGCCGAAAAGGGTCGAAATGACTTAAATTTAGGAAAAAAGCTCTCAATAACCTTCGGTAGGCCGAAAAGGTTCGAAATGACTTAAATTTAGGAAAAAAGGCTCTAAGGCCCAAAAATCAAAAGACATCCAACTCTCACGTTTCGACTCAGTAAGTTGAAAACCTATCGCCACGTCTAAATTCACAAAATGGCCTTCCGTCCCGAAAACCCCTTGCAAATTCGTAAAGTCTCCTCATTGGCCGAAAATGTGAAAAGAAACTAGGGAATTCCAACTCGCAAAATTTCTCCTTGACCCAAAAATGACCAAAGAGTCAAAAATCGCGAATTTTACCCAATATGCCCGAAATAATGAATATCTTGCATTTTGGGTGAATTACCCAAAATTCAAAGGGGTAACAAAGGCGTCGCTTTCAAACATTTTCAAAAGGGCCTTTTAGCCCGAAATTTCCAATATGAGAGAAAAGCATTGAAACTAAAGCTTTTCAAAGGCCCCTTTTGACCTGAAAATGGGAAAAGGTAAAAGCGTTTAACTTAGACATTTTCAAAACCCCCCCAATATGCCCGAGTTTTTGTGAGTTGGACGTTCAAATTAAAGAAAGGAGAAAATAGAATTTGAAAACACCTCTTCTAGGCTGAAATTGGACGAACAGAACATTTTTGCGAAATGGTCATTGAGGCCGAAAATGATAAACTTCACAATCTTGCAAAGAGGCTCAATAGGTCGAAAAGTGAGGAGAGGTGAAAAGTAAAATTGCGCATAAAGCCCAACTGAGCCGAAATTCACCAAAACTGACAAAATCGCCATGTATGCCGAAGATAAGGAAAGTCCAAGTCGCAAAATAAGGTTTAAGGCCAAAAAACACAAAAGCTTTCAAAAGGGCCTTTTAGCCCGAAATTGCCAAAAAGGCTAAATTGCAAAAATAAACTTATGTGCCAAGAGGAAAAGGAAAGTCCAAGTTGCACCTCTCCATCTAAATCGTTGAATTCCACTCGGGAGTTTTTTTTGTGAATTGTCAAAATCGGTAGAAAGTGAAGGCAAGGACATCTTATAAACTTAGAAACGTCTCTCATTCCAACTCCAAGGGCCGAAGTCAAGAAAACATAACTTAAAAGATCATCTCCCATTTCATCCGAGCAATCCAAAAATCAAAGCAAGGCGTCCAAAGAGAGGTTAAACTTAAAAGGTAAATCTTGCAAAACCTCCAGTATTCCCGAAATTCTAGGACTTAGGTGATTAAAGGTGAAATCACACGAAATTTCGCGAGGATGGCGTTAAAATGGAAAGCCAAAATCTCACATTTTAGGTGAAGCGTTCTAGGGCATTTAAAAGATACATCTCACAATGAGCTTCTCGAAGCCATACGTCGTAAATAAAATTTAATGTTTGTTAAACTAAATTAATTTTAATTTTTCAAATTGATTTATTAAAATGAGATTAATTGTTCGCAGGTCGAAGGCATCGTCTCGAAGAACCAAGAGAAGGCCTGAAACATCAAGGAGCCAGGCGCTGATAGCTAAAGAAGAAGATGAAGGAATGCGCTGCAAGAGCACGAGATCTGAATCGAGCATTGAGAAGCGTGCCACTCGACGGCAAGCTAAAGTCCACCATCGAGACCAAAGGCCGAAGAACACTCTGAATACTGCAAAGTATGCATTCTCAGGAAAAGTGCACAGCTAGATTTAATTCTAGGAATTCAGTTTTAAGAACTGAAACTGTATTATTGTAAAACTGCATGTGGGCCCCACTCAAGATATTTTGAAACAAAGGGGAAACAAGTCAGTTGTGGACAGTTGTGTCCAACTACTCGATAGACTCAAATTAATGCCAAAACAGCTATAGGCAGCTGAGGATAGTGGTTGGATAGATGACTAAGAGATTAATGGGCATGAGTTAAGGCTGCCAGCTTCTGAAAGGCAGATCAGAGCCCAAGGATGCAATCCATCTTAGCCTCTGATTCATGTTGTAAAATCTATAAAAGGTAGAGGCCTTTCTTTTGTAAAGAGTTAGACTCTGGCTAGAATTTTTAGCAGTTAGAGTAAGAATAGGTTAGATCTTAGCAGTAGCACAGAGATACTGCAGAAATTGTTGTAATAGGCAGCTGAAATCAATATATAGACATTGATTTGGTGTTTATTGTCTTGTTTTCATCCTGTTTGCATGGTTTCTTTCAGCATTTTAGATAGATCTTTCTATTTAGGGTGTGTAGGTATTTGATAGATTCAGGCTCATGTCATTGAGGATATACTGATTGTGTATCCTTTTGTATGGTTAACCTGAGCCTTTAATTGTGCTTAGTTCAATTGCAGGTGTCCGTCTGAGCTGCGCCAGAATTGGGTGCTTAGCCGTGCATTTGCAGTCTGAAAATCTTCCAAGTCCCCTTTTAGATTGCACCGTTCCTGCAAGGTTGTGAGCTATTTTGGCCAAGCAAGGATTGGTTATGTTGAATCCGTCTACCCGCATACCAGTCTTGTTAGTTTTAGATCTCCTATCCCTTCCCTTTTGATTTTATTTCGCAGTTCGAGAATCGTAGAAGACCAGCTAGTTGGAAAACCGTAAGTCCCCTTTGTGTTTCCAGCAAAACACATCAAACTACTAAGCTATCCTACAGTCAAGCCCTGACAAACAAAACATTGAGGTCGTCCCCATTGATCAATTAAAAACACCACTAGGGATTTCCTTATCTCAAGAGAGGATTGGATTCTTAGTATTCTATTCTGCGTTGGCTGAATGAAGTCGTCGTTCTGCAACTTTAGAAGCGTCAACAGTATGTTATATTGATTTAAGAGTCTAGTTAATAAACTTGTTTTGAGAAATAAGTTGTTATTTTTTTATTTTTTTTTTAAATCAGATTAATAGCAAGATGTCTTTATACATTCGCTTCACACTTTGAGGCTATTAAAACGATTCACTCTAGATTTCAGTGTATGCAGTTCAAACTGCTATACGTTATCTGAACTGCCAATGGATGGAATATGATATTCAGTCTGATATATATATTATGTGCGATCTGCAAATGGAAGAATGCAATCTGCTAATGGAGTGAACTCAATCTGCTGATGGAGTGAACTCGATCTGCTGAAGTGTTTACCCGATATGCTATGTGTTCATTTGTTTTACTGTCAATGAACTTCAACTATTTGGATTCCTTTTTCGATGAAGGGGAGAATGCATTGCATATATGTCCGCCGATAGGAGATGATCTCCAAGAGTCAGCTCTCTTCAGAGAGATACGACTATACATAATGTGTCACACCCTTCCAATAATGAGTTGGCAGACAAAACAAACATTAATAATAATTGCCTAATCGGTTATACACATCTCGATTTATAATAACATTAATTTGCTTATTAATTATGCATAAGAAATCGACTAAGGTATAAAGTATGGCTAAATACAAATAATCGAAACACCAAATATGTAAGGCCGATAGGCCATTCACATATTTGGTCTCAGTTAGTCGACCTGTAGGATTACTACCGATGCTATATCATCAACATAAGTTATATTCTTTAAAAAGGAGGGAAGATGACTTATAATTGATCACTTGAATAGCTTTAATATGATTTATGTCAACTTGAGAGTCAAGATGGATGAAGAGGACAAGTGCAGCATATTACTTTATTCCTTATTGGATTCACAGGAGAACCTACTTATGTCTATCAACAATAATATTTTGTCACTAAAATTGGAAAATGTCATTGGCATTTTGTTAATGAGAGAATTATGAAAAAGTTTGTGGATGGTAAACCTTTTGATGCTTTAATTGTTAAAGGTGGGTCTAAGGAGAAGAAAGGTACGGTGGATGGAAATGAGAAGTTCAAAGGTAATGACAGGTTGAAAACTCCGAATAAGTCTAAATTAAAATACTAGAATTGTGCCATTAAAGGTCACATAAAGAAGGATTACAAGTCCAAAAAGAAAAATGATTCTTCTGATACTTCCTCAAACACGGATGAATTTAGTAGTGATGCATTTATCTCTACTAATGTTCTTGGTGATGGTTCTTGGTTGATTGACTCTGGTGCTTCTTTCCATATGATGCCACATAGAGAGTGGTACTTTGATTACACCAAGTGCAATGAAGGAAAAAGTTTTCCTCAATAATAACAACTCCTTGAAGATAGTTGGTGAGAAAAGGTAAAGGTTGCCTTCATAGATGGTAGAGTAAATATACACTCAATTGTTTTGCATATTTCAAGTTTGGCTAGAAATCTTATGTTTGTGTCGAAGATGGTTCACTAGAAAATAGATGTCATATTTGATGGAATAGGTTTCAAGTTGGCACGAGGTAATTTGGTACTTGCTAAGGGAGTGTGGCTTGGTACAATGCATAGGCTCAATGCATCAACATTATCCACTTGTGCTAATATAACTGCATCTACATCAAGGTGGTTGTGACATCTTAGTTTGCGTCATCTAAGTGAGAAAGGTCTGAAAACTTGATACATAAAGATATGGTAGATGGTCTTGTTGATTATTCTGTTGATATTGATTTTCAAAGCATTGTGTGCAAGGAAAACAAAATAGAGTGTAATTTAACTCTAGAAGCACTGAAGTAGAGGAGACTACGAAGGTTATACACACTAACATGTAGTTACAAAAATAAGTTTGAAATCTAACTTGTAGTTACAATAAGTGGCATGGGTCACTTTTACAAAAAGATAATTTAAAGCCCATAACACCGAAGAGAAAACATGATAACGACTTCGTTGAAGTGGCAATGTGTCTTCTTTCCATCATGGAGAACTTGGTCTCGAAGGAAATCTATTCCAACTTCAATTAAAAAAATCACTCATGTTTGTGCAATCAAATACTAACAATTTGTGACATGCATCCTTAGTGAAAGGTCTTCTTGGATGCTTGAAATGAATAATGACACAAGTTGTTGCCTAGTTGAAGGGAGAATCTATAAATTCTCCGTACTTGGGTGGCAGTGAGGATGTTGGCAAAGGTGGTAAATTTGTTTTTGTTGCTGCCAATTACATTTCCTCAAGAGTTTCTAAATCCTTGTCAACAAATTCGTTTTGTGCGTATCCTGCAATCACGGCATCCATGAAATCATATTTCTTTGAGACACTGTGTCAAAAAATTCAGGTCCATGTCTATGATTCCACATTTTGCATGAATGTCTATGGGAGATTTGCTTCAATACATGTTCATTCTGTATTCCAAAGCTGACATTTTGGTGCAGCTGAAGAAGAAGTTGGTAGATGTCATGGAATCAGCTTTTTTTCTGCCGATTCCATTTGCTTGAAAATTTCTAAAGCTTTCAACATCTTCATTTTGTGCACGGTCTGCAATCATTTCATTTCATTCATTGAGGTACTCTGTTAGACGATTCGGGTATGCTGTCTATGATTCCGCCTTTTGCATGCATTTCTACCAAAGCATTTCTAACTATAGTATCTGACCAAAAAACTTCCTCCTATTATGCTTTGATGGATGCACATGCCCTTATCTACCAAGTCGATTTCTCGAACTCTACATATATTTCTCATAGGTAAAATTTGTGTCTGACATTTGTATTCGCTTGAAAGTTTCTAGAACCTTTTCAACAAGTCCACTTTCTGCAAACCTTGCAATCATTACATTTCATGAGACATAAGTCTTTGAGGTATTCGATTTGAGTGGCTCACGCACCATTATTCTTTGCGCAGGGCTATGTTTATGTTCCGCATCTTGCAAGCAAGTTTGAGCTTTGATGGATATTGATACTCTATTTTGGAACTCTAATTCTTGCAACAGGAAAGACAGAGCGATTCATAACGTTATCTTCGAGTTAGTTATAATAACTAACTCTTCCTTCGCCCTTTTCTTTCATAATACAAACTTACCGATGCTCTACCAACATTTATTCATCAGCATCTAAAAGTTGTTCATCTTTTAAAAATCCTTTCGGCAACTTTGGGTACTTACTAACTGGCCGAAAAGGCCAATATATGGTACTTTTGGAGACTTCAACAATCCATCGATGAATATGTGCATCGGTATTTTGGTTAAGTGAGCCAACTCACCGAATCATATGAAGAATTTAATGATCTTGAGCATCCTTTCGATGATTTGTGAAAGCACCACAACTTACCAATAAGAAAGTAAAACTTGAACCAGCCGCTTCAAATAAAAAAAATGAATCGTTGTCTTTTAAAACTTGCCTAAGTTGCCGATAAGCATGGATGGTGGAGTGATTTGGCTTTTGAATTGATCCTCATCTTATCGGTGATTTATAAACGTGCCTCAAGTTGCTGATATTTGAATTCTTACTTTGAGATAGTAAACCCAAGTGCATCAGTTTCTTTGTTAACTTGTGAACAACCCTTAGCGATAAGTTAGATATCGGTGACTTGGTAACACAGAGCAACTTGCCAATTGTTAAATCCTTAACCAAGATAAGGCTGACAATCGTGTTTCAAAGTATTTAGTGAACTTATCTTCTTTTCAAGGCCTCCAACGTAGCCAACGCAAATCAATATTTAAAGCTTGACCTTAAACTTGCAATCGACAACTTATACCATATTGGCAACTAAGCCAAAAGACCAATGCAACATGTCTTTTATCGATATGGAAAGGTTAGACCACAATTCATTGGCAACTTGCAAAAGTTTTAAAGACATCCGACTTGGCTAACATAACTTAGACCTTCAACATTCGCAAGTAACTGAATATATCATTGACCAAGATGTTACCAATTTGAGGAGCTTGGCATGAAAGTTTTAAATTTTGCAAGTTTAAAACTAGGGCTAACAAAGAACACATCTCTTACTTCTACACTAGATAACAAAGATAACATATGAAATGTGGACTAATAGAAAATCAATAGTGACACTTTCAAGCTTTTGGTTGTGAGGCATTCGTTCTGGCATCAAAGGAGAAGTAACCTAAGTTGGATTTTAAGGCGAAAAGGAATATTTTCATCAATTATGGCAAGAATGTTAAAGGCTACAAGCTCTAGAATTGGAAAACACTAAAATGTTTTCTACTCAAGGGATGTTAAATTTGGAGAACTTAGAGTCTTGATCAAGGAAGAATAGTCAAAGAAGAATGAGTGTAATGTCGCCTTTTGGTTGGGATATTCCTGATTTTAACCAAAAATAACAATTCCAACAAATGCAAATTATTTACAGATAGAATTCTACAATAAAATTGCATAATTGTAATGCCACTTTAGAGAAAATCCTAATTTATATCTTATAAACAATATTAATTAACATAAAAGCATTAGTATCAAGAATCTATGATCATATGCAAATAATCTTTATTAAAATCAAAGTATCCTAAAATCATTCATATCTATTTCATATCTTATTTGCCATAGTCAACCATATTAGGAATCCAACAGAAAGCTTGATCGGATGTCAGGAGACTGTCTTCCTCAACCAAGCCCAAGGGCACGGAATGAGTATCCAATTTATTCGGCCCCTTGGCCCACAAGTATGACAGGACCTTCAGTCCATCCATCTCAGGGTGGTTGTAATATCCCACTAAATTTTTTTTTTTGTTTTTTCAGGCCAATAGCAATTCATCCACAACAATTACCCGTTAAGGTTAGAGTAATAAGCAAAACAACTAAAGGGAACCCTTACACCTTTTGTTCACCGAGAGCCCAGACTGGGAGGGTGAGAGCATACGGTGTTTCGAGGATCGTCAGCATCAATAAACAAACTGAACATTACAACTGCATGGGCGGCAAGCCATCCCCTTCTGCTTATCCAGCAGGATAGAAACTAAACTTCTTGGCGGTAAACCGACCAAGGGAACTATTACAAGAAATAGAAGTTCAATCACTCTACCGCGTATTTCAGCGGGAGGACATTACATTAACAATCACTCTACCGCATATTTCAGCGGGAGGACTATTTATCAAAGAAAACTGAATTACAAAACTGAGAAGGCGGCAAGCCAGCCTCTTCCACTTATGCAGTGGGAAGTACAAAAATAAGCAGATAGAATGGGATGCTCAGTACTACTGAAACAATCCTTACAATAAGGAGATGAGATGAGAAGATTAACTGCAGATTTCTACACAATACTGTAATTTTCTGTTACACTGCTTTGCAGGCTGAAAGTACAGTTCCAGCAGCCCATGAAAACATGAAAATACTCATAACTCACTCAATTCTTACCCGAATTGACTCAAATCAAGCCCAATCCCACCATACATCCAATACAATGACAACCAATCACAGCCACACCCCAAACAACCCTCTTTTTATTTTGCACGCATCCCAATGCAACCCAAAAAAACCACGCCTAGACTAGGAATTTCGATTTTGCATAATTAAATCAATACTCAAACAAATGGGCTAAAAACTTACAAACTTATTTGCCAGTGCTGGGAAGGAAGATAGGAATAATACCCATAACTATCAGCCGCTCCAACAGAGAGATGTGAGCAAAAATGTGTTTCAGCCACAGGCAAAACCAGCAAGTCCAGAATCGTTGCAACACCAAGATGTCTATGGCAAAGCTCTGAAAGCGATAGGAGAATACAAGGCACAGCTAGGTACTGTATTTCAAGTACGAAACCGGGTAGCACTAGGGAGACGCACTCCGAAGCCTCAAGTTCTGTCGCCAATCCGGCAACATAACATTACAGATTTTCAAGATGGTGCAAATGGGAACCCAAGCCTCATATTTATAACTTCATTCTTCAAATCCAAATGACATCCCTCCAAATTCCACGCTTGCATTTGAATTTCATTCCACTTTCATGTGGACCCAAGAGTAGCGCCCAACTCCCTAAGTCAAAAGTCACGCCCAAGAGAGGGGAGGACCCACGTTGGACACTTAGGCACAAAAATGGCGATGTAAAGTGAAATAATATCCCCTTTTAAAAAAAAACATTTCACATCCCATAAAATAATTGAATTTCGCCCAACTTAGGATTAAACAGGCATTAATCCCAAATTTAATAAACCAGCATCCAATAAATAGATTAATTAAATATTAACCTTAGGAAAGGAAATAATATTTAATTATGTTGCAAATATCTCCCGCACTGATTATTATCACCTCCAAGATGAAACTGAACCCGGATGACCACAAACTGCTGCAGAATTCAAACCCCTGACTACTGCCAAAAATAGAAATGTGCCACCCAGCCACTTACTAAAAATAGTAAGTCAAGAATTAATGCTCAGAAAAATATGATCATCGCGTCCAGAGGCAAAGCAAGGAGTGTTCGGTCGGACAATGGCACTAGGACGGTCATCCCCTGACTTACTAAAAATAGTAAGTCTTCGTTTCATCGATGCTAGACCCTGATTACTCATTCCACCTAGCCTACGGGTCTCAGGAATAGGCTAATGGACCTCTCAAAGAACATCAGTGAGAAGGGGACATTACAGTGGTGTGCTTGATGAGGGAAGACCGGTACTGCTGTATCTTCCTATAAAACATTTCACATTGATTCCTGAAAGCAGGTCATTAATTACTTATCCTATAATTGTTGATGGATTCGCAATCAAACCCTTGAATAATCTTATGTAATGATTCTTGAACAACTTGCTCAAATTATATATGTATATATATTGCTGGTTATAATTCAAACTTTTCTGATTCAATGATCAATCCTCTTGATTAATCCTTATTAATAATCTGAATTGCTGATCTGTTCTTATTCCCATTTGATGTCTTGCATATTAATTTCTTACTTCACTAATACCTTCATATCTAATTGAGGGGACACATCTCTTTGAAAAGAGATATCCATTTAATGGGTTATGTCTCTTAATCGCTGCCTTTTGAGATTAAATAATTGCTATCCTTTACTCACTAATTACTGGCTTAACATATAACTATCAGCTTAATTGCTGTCTTTGTGAGTCACTTATTAATTATTACACATGACTTAAGCAATTAAACCTTTATGTGTATGCCTTTGTCTTGGGTATTAATAGGGAAGTTGGGCAAGAACAGGTTTATTATTATGTTAACATGGGCGATCATATTTATTTAAATATGAATTTGACTTGGTAAATGAGAAGTAAGTCGGCCACCTTTTGATAGAATAATTTAATTGCAAGACAAAGGGATGCGATGTTGTCTTTTACTAAGGCCTGTCATCCTTAGTTTGCCAAGGCATGACAGAGAGAGAAAAAGTGCATTTTGAAACAAAATTGGAACACCAAAATGTATTTGAAATTGAACATAGTGGACATGACCATTTGGGGAAAGAAGAGGACAGATCATTTGTCACAAAATCTAAAGAAGAATAGAGTGCAAATGCGGCAAGAAATTCTTCACCAATAACTGTGAGCTCTGCAAATCAATGGAAGATCACCTGATAGATTTTCATTGTGTTTTTTCTCTTAATTGTATTGATAGCGAACCAAGTTCTATGAAAGAGGCTCTCACTTCCAAAGAAAAAAAGTGTTGGAAACATGACATGGAGGAGAAGGTGTTGGCATTGAAGTAGTGCAAGACTAGGGATTTAGTTGGCATGCTTGATTACAAAAAATGCATTGACTGCAAATGGGAGTTTGTAATATCCCTTGGCTAATCTGACCCTGTTTTGCTTATATGAACACCAAGGAATATTGTCAAACATTTGGCATACAATGTTTGAAGCCGCTGTAGTGAATTCTTTCTTTGTCTTCTTTGGGTTTGTAGGCTGCAAATGAAGTTATGGAAAGCTTCTAACAATGCAAAGTTGTTATAGAAATGATATACTAGCTGTTTTAGACCTTTCCACACATATGTAATGACTGAAATTAACTAGTACAGCTAGTTGACATTAAGATAAACACTTGTCATGCATCCCAAAGTACACCTACAGCCATTAGGCATTTAAGCAAACAATTGGCATGAAAGCTAAATGGCTGATCAATGTTGAATGTTACCATGAATGTGGAATATGCAAATTATATCTCCATTAAACATATGCAACCTCCAAATATTTCATGATATAATCATAATAGAAAATGATGCAATGAAGTAATGATTTTCTAATACAATGACCATAGATAGAAAACCTGGTATTTCAATGGCTGCCTTGATATATTGGTTTGATTCTCCTCATATGCAAATCCCTTGTCAAATATATATAGCTGTTCAATCTTTCTAAATCCCCTTCTATAGAACTCCAACTACTGTAGCGCACTGTTCACGGCACTGTAGCGCACTGTTCACGGCACTGTTCATGCGCACTGTTCACGGGGGTACTGTAGACGCGGGTACTGTAGCAGCTCACAAAATAAATAATGACAATGCATTGGCAATGTTTCCTCCAATATGGTCTTTCAACTTCCAGATGAAATTCATTAATCAGCTCAACATTCCATGGATTCTTCTTCAATTTGTGCATAAATAGTGACCCTGAATGAAGTCACTCCCAATGGCAAATATCAGTGATTATTTCAGCACCTCAGATGCCCTAAACTTCGAAGAATTTACGCTCTCCAAAGTGCAAAGGTTGAAACCCTGGTTTCTTCCTCTCTCAAACTTCTCCCATTTCAAAAATTACAATTCATCAATTGGATGCCGAGAATGAACTCTTGCCTTTCCTTTTATTCTTTCCTTAAGAGAGCTCAAACACCTTCCTGGCCAATGTGGGATAAAAGATTTATTCCCACATTAAATTATTCACTTAACGCACTTTATTATATTAAAGTGACTTTATTATTATAAAGTTACTTTAGAACTTTATAATAATATTAAAATATTAAATAAATCACTTAAGTCACTTAAACTTTAATATCTCTTGATGTACTTGTCTGATTGCTAAGCCGTCTGAGCCAGGAGTCGACTCTCCCTGTTCTCCATGTGATTGGATGCCTGTCTAAAAATAGAAACCCTAAATAGTGACTTACTATAAATAGTAAGTATGTGGAACTGAGTCTAGAAATAGCTGCAAAGGCCCAATCAAGGTCGACACTGCCAATAAGCTCTGCTCAGGTGTCTTTCTATTAATAGGAACCCTGACTCTCCCAAAATAGTAACTTACTATAAATAGTAAGTGTGCCAATCTGAGTCAAAAAACTTGTGCAAAGGCCAAAACCTGAATCCAAATGAAGAGTAATGTCTCTAATCACCAAGTAACTGCCACACGAGGCCCTCTATCAATAATTGTTAGCCTACGAGGGTCAAATGATAGGCTAATTCTTACAAACTCTGATGCTCGCAAAATGGGGACATTACAGAGTTCAAGAACAAGTTCAAAACAGATTGACTTGGAAATTGAGCAGATGGATGTTAAGATAGCATTCGTGCATGGAGGCTTACAAGAGATACAAATGGAGCAACCCAAAGGATTCAAAGAGAAAGGTAAAGAGAATCTTGTAAGCTGAAAAGGTCACTGTATGGATTAAGGCAGTCTCCATAGATGTGGGACCAAAAAAAATTGATACACATGCTAGAATTGGATTTTGGAAGAAGAGTTGATAATAATTGTGTATACTTCAAATAAGTAAATCATCACATTCTAAGTATTGTTTTATATGTTGATGATATTCTTATTATGGGAAACAATACAACATTAACTCAAAAACTTGAAGCTTAGTTGTCTATAAGTTTGATATGGAAGATTTAGGAGCTGCTAGATACATACTTGGTGATGCAGCCAAGGATAGGGAACCGAATGAAAGGTAACATTTTACTTGTGGCAAGATCACTAAACACCACTTACAACAACACAATAAGGTTCTTAAAACAACCAAAAAACTGAATTCGAAGACTATCGAGAGATGCAACTCTACACAAAATCTATACCCACCTAGTCATTGAACATGACCACATAAACTGGTTTTTTACATTGATTTTGGAATTTAATTAAGATATATTGCTTGACAATTTTTATCAGAATTTAAACACTCTTAAACCACACTAATTTACTGATTTAAATCAGAAAGAAAACTGATCCCTTATGCTTATAAATTAATTATTTCACAAGCAACTAGTGAACACCAAACATGCTCATTTTATTACCAAAAAAGAGCAATATTACACAATATTGACATCAAGAACTTTTAACGTTAACCCTTACAAATTTGATTTTCTCTTGTCTAAACCCCAAACATACACCCAAGATCCAATCTGAGACATAGAATAACAATATCTTCAAAACTAAGTAACCATATGCTAAGACTAACTCCAACCTTGACTCTCAATTTCTCCTAAGAGCTCCAAACTTGCAAAGGACATTTACGCCACCTTATTCCACCTTTAACCTACAGGATTTTGGAAACCAACCTTAACAGTTTTATTTCATCTCATTTTAGAAAAAAGGAGTTGAACTCCAGTTGTAACTGCCAATCGAGACCTCCACTCACGGTTATGCAAAATTAAACTCAAGATTTGACTCCAAGTAAAAATCCAAGCCCAAATGCATGAGTTTAACAAATTCTCACATTCATAAAGGAATTTCCACAAAGAATTAGTTAACTAAACATGCCAAACTGAACTAAACTAAACTAGGTGCATGATTGAGGGACCAAAACTGAACTAAGTGCATGATTGAGAGACCAAAATTTAACTAAGTGCGTGATTAAGGAACAGAGCATGAATCAAGGAGAGAATCATGCAAATGGTCATTTCTTTCGAGATAACTCAACTAAATCATGCAACTGGTGAGTTCATTCAAGATAACTCAACCAAATCCATAACATAAGCAATCATAGTGTCAAATATCAAACTTGGACTTGCAAGTCAAAAGGAGTCTTCCGCGTGTGTAGGGTGCCCAAACTTAAAGGGAAAGATATTTAAATTCAAATTTAAATATTCTTGAAATTGAAATTGAGTTGTTCTCCAAAAATCATGCATCACTTCAACCCAAAGCTCCTAAAAAATAGGAATACAAACATGCATTCTTGTGGTATGCAAGATTCATACTGAACTTGGAAATCAACTTAGAACTTTTCCATCAATGGGTGGGCAAATTGAGCATAAAACAATACATTAAAAATGTGAAACATGCAACTCCAAACTCTCCCCAATCTTCAACTTCCCTTCAACTCAACTCTTAAAATATCTCCATCTAGGGATTATATTGCAAATCTCCAACTTGTAACTAAAGTGAAGCATCCCACATTTATAGAATGTCATTTTTAGAGGCAAAACGATCCAAATATAAATTGGAATTTGATATCCAAGTCTCTTGCTTCACACCTAGAAAGCTAAACAAACATAGAATACACAAACAATAAATTTTGGTTGATTTTGATTGAAAATTTGCCCAAAATGCTCTAAGTAGAAGGAAGTATCTTGAAATTGTTTTGTTGAGGTTTGAAATACTGGACAATAAATTGGTAAGAACATCCCTTCCAATTGGCACAAATCTAGGTTTGGAACAATGTCCTAAATTTATGGAGGATTTGGACGACACAAGGAATCTTCCTTATGCTAGTACAATAGGAAGTTTCATGTATGCAAAATGACCTACACAAAACCATACATTATCCAAGCAACGGGAGTTCTAACTAAGCTCATGGCAAAGCCAAGAAATGAACACTAAACACATGTGAACAAAGTGTTCAAGTACTTGAAAGGAACTCTAAAATATTGCTTAATTTATCATGGTACTAATGATGTGAGCCAAGTTTTGAATGTATAAAGATTTGTAGATTCAAATTGCGTCGGCAATCTTGATAACTGATGGTCAACAAGCAGTTATGTCTTCATTATGTTTGGTGGAGTAGTAAGTTGGCCACAACACATGCTTATAAGGAACCAATCTGGTCAAAAAGGTTGAGTGACGGTATTGATTTTAGAAGTCAAACAATGGTGAAGTGTGATTCACAGAGTTCAATTTGTCTAGCTAAAAATCCTATTTAATTTAGGATGATTGTAGCTAAAGACGTTGTGCTGGAATCAAGTACACTGAATATTTACTGTTCAATGGTTTAGTTTTGGTTGATTGTAGCCAAATGGAGAATTCTGATATTCATGCATATATTATAGATTCTTTGATAAGACATATAAGTACTACCAAGTTCATGTGGTGTTTGGATGAGATGGCTTTATTCCATTCCCAAATATGAGGTCAACTTGGATTGCATACCGCACTCTCTCCTACAATAAATATAAAGAGAGAATGTTGGGACTTGGGCGATATTCACCTGCAAAGAATCCTTCTAAGAAAAGCACATCGTATTGAGATCTAGTGAGTTTCAAGTTTTGCGATACAACATGCATGGTTTGTTCACATGTGGTGGTGTTGTGACAACAACCACAAGTCATATGGAAGAATTAGCAACCGCAGATAAAAACAATGTTTGTTGCAAGCAAGAAAAATGATACAGGAGCACTTGTGGCAGAGTTGGACTTCATGCGGCATAATCTAAGAGAAGGGTAATGATGTACTCTAGAATCAGGTACCCGTAATGGGTAGCCAACACAAGTAGCCATACAAATACAGCGACTTTAAAATGTATTATAGAAACGATGACAATGAAACTAACTTTATTGATCAGCCCATTTTACATGCTTGTCTCGCAAGCAATAAGTCCAACTATAGGGACCTTCAAACATGACTCAAAATTTCTGAATAATATATAGGTTGCATACAACCACAAATGCACAGCATTTAAACCAGCGTAGCCATCCAAAAAATCATATTTTATGATGCTCACTTTCACTCTCCCACAAATGTATTGTAGAAACAATGACAATAAATACTAACTTTATTGATCAACCCATTTTACATGCTTATCTTGCAAGCAATCAGTCCAACTATAGGGACCTTAAAACATGACTCAAAGAAATTTGTTAAATAACATATAGGTTGCATACAACCACACATGCCCATGCATTTAAGCCAGTGTAGCCATCCAAAAAATCATATTTTATGACACTGACTTTCACTCTCCTACAAACCCACAACCTATCAATAGGGCTAAAACTCAGAAGAATTCAGAATTTCAGATTACCAATTTTATTGCAGGCATGTTATCCAACACAAGGGCTCAGCTACAAACATTAGCCCAACTAACAAAGGAATTTGTTCACTCAAAAATTGTCTTTCAAACTTGCCCTCTTGAAACAAGGCATCAAGTCCACTTTTATTGCTGCTGGTAGCAGCAACCACCTTCCAAACTTAGGCTAAAGTTGCCTAAAGGCTACAGCAGGTTGTAGGATGATCCAGTACTTAATGCAGTCAACAACCTTCCTCTAAAAATAGTTTACAAGTTAACAAACATATAAATGTTTTGCCAAAAATGATATGGGGCCCGATTTGTAACTATCACCACAGCCTAACATTTATATGTGGTTCAACAACACCCAGTAAAAAAATTCCCATGAACCAATTTTGAATGCCCAAAAAAGGACAATTTTCATGGGTACCACAGAATCAACCAGCAGAAAGGCAGAAAATTTATGCCAAATGAGGCCTTGGTGGGCCTAAACATAACATAAGGTTTTCTAATAAATCATAATTTTTGCATCCAGCTCCCTTTTGTCGACCCACACATGACAGTCACGTCCCCACAAGTATACAATTGTTGTTAGGAAAGAGGCATGAGTCCCAACAGGAGAATTAGCAAAGCCTAGGTAAAGAATGAATGATTTTTGTATTCCTTGTCCTCACCTCCAACTCATCCCACATTCAAGGAGATATTTGGTGGTCCCCCAACAATGATTACAACAGCTTGGCCTCATGTGGATCCCACAAGGTCTTTAGCTACAATCAACCAAAGGTCCAAAAATAAACCAACACACACAAATCAACACAAAGCCAAAATTTAATTGCCATGTTTTTGAGTGAACAATATCATGTGTGGACCCAGATGCTCCTATATCAAACAGATTGGGTAAGAATCTTGTTAACATAGTTTACAAATTAGAGCTGTGTGGTGTTGTGCACGCACACACACCCCGTCTCTATGACAAGGACCCCCGTCGTGCCTGGTTCGCATAAGAGCGATGGATGTAAACCATTTGTGCTTTAGCCGAGTTGAATCCCAATTGCAAGCAAATGAAAGTCAAAATTTTGAAGGGCACAAAATGAATCTGAGTTCTCATCCAAAACCAAATGCCCAAACTCAACCCTTCACTTACCCGATAGCACTGAGCACATAGACTATGCACGACTTTGCTGAAGTCACAGATATCCCGATGAAAGAGAGAGAATCTCTTCAAAACCCCAAGGATAGTCCCTTCTAGTTTGCCCACATGGAAAACGAAGTAAAATATGATGTCTGCCATGCCTTCAGAAATGTTGAAGAATACCCGAAACCCTTGTCCATGGACCTCTTGAACAAAATATTGTTTTCTCCACCAAATTAAAGCAGCAGACTTTATCCAAACTTTTAGCCATCCCAAATGAAACAGCTTTCAGCTCCAAACACAAGGCACTTCTAACCCAAGTTCACACGTCCCAGCTATAAGACTGTTGTACAGCCTGCTATAGGTCTGTAATTAGCTCAGCAATGAATGATCTTCTGAGAATCCAACCTGCAATTAATGTTTTCTGATTCTAATCCTCAAATCTGCTTAAACCCTTTGATATTTCTTCACTTTTTAGCACAAATAGAACTTCTGGATGAAGCCCTCTCAAGCAATAATATCAGCCGGTATTGCACGGCCTCAAAATTGCACAAACACTAAAGAGTTCTCGTTCTCCAATGTTGTAGATGACTGAAACCCTTGTATATTTCTACACTCAGCTCTCATATCACAAAGCACAAGTCAAATAACATCAAGAATGAAAAAAGCATTTTCTTTTTTAGTCCTTTTATAACCTCAATCTCCTTAATAGCATTTAAATCCACTTTCAAATCCACTTTAGGGTTTGCATAATAACTTTATTTAATATCCTCATAAGTGGGTGCCCAAGACTTGAATTATTAGATGCACATTAATATCATTTAAAATGATATTTTATATTTATCTTCTGACTTTATCAAATGCATCAATAAATAGGCCTCAAATATTAAAAATGATTAATTGCACTTTAAGTCACTTAATTGAGGGTCATGGCCTCATTGCACATAAAGTGACTTTAATAACTTTATAGTATGCCTTTAATAATTAATTATTACTTTATTAATAATTAAAATAACATAACTCCATAAATATTTGTTATTTCTCGATCACATCTGAACCAGGGAGTCAACCACTAAATCCACTATGCATCCATCTGCCTTACTTAAAATAGTAAAAGGGTCCCTCTCTATGTTACCCTGAGTTTTCGAGACAAGGAGACGGGTTTCCAGTACATTTTTTTTTCCCAAAACAGGGGACAGCTATGTGTGTGTGTGTGTGTACTATAATCATAGCAACATAATAACATTCTAATTCTCATTATGTAATATCATTGAAATTTGAATCAATGATCATTCATCTCCTTCTCCTTGCCTGCCTACATGAATTCCTCCCTATTGCCGTGATCTCCTCCCTGCTTGTCGTCGCATGCCCAGCACTGTTTTTAATATTTTGTTCAATGTTGTTTTGGCCTTTAGTTTTGCCGTATGCGTTTTAACTTTGGGAGAATTATGATATCGATATCATATATCATATATATGATATCGATATCATATATCATATATATGATATCGATATCATATATTATTAAAGTAACTTTAAGATAAGGCGGAAACTTATTAACTATATCGATATCAGTCATCAGACTATATCGATATTAAATTATTATTATTATGATTACCGTTTGTAATTTGTAAATTATAAAATTATTATAATATTTATTATTTATTAATAATTATTTAAAAATAATAAATATTATAATAATTTAGAAGCAATTTTTTAAAAAAAATTTAAAAATTACTTTTTTTATAAAAAAAATATTATAATAATCAGAGATTTGAAATTTTTTTTTTTAAATTAATTGCTCTCAAAACCGAATAATAATATTTTTATGAATTTTTATAAAAATTCTTTTTAAATTGCCTTATAGCTGGAAACGGCTACCCGTCCCCAGGACGGCTAGGGGACTCGAGTTTTCGGGATGGTTTCCGAAAAATTTTGGGGATCGAGGATGGCTTGGAAACGTTTTCGGCTGTCCCCAAGTCCTCGAAACGGTTTTCGTTTCCAAGATAGGTGCCTTGAGGCCAGAAACATGTTTCCAGGTAAAACTAATCCCTCTCAATCATCCACTAACTTACTATAAATAGTAAGTGTGTAGAATTGAGTCCAACGAAGGCCAAACCTGAACTTTGGATGGGAATAAGCCTCCTGCTCTGATAACTAGGTCCCTCTAACCAACTGCCTTAGCCTACGAGGGCCAAGAATAGGCTAAACCATCCAAAAACAACAACAGACTAAAAAGGGGTCATTACAACCCGCCCTCCTTGAAATTGCTTGTCCCAAGCAATCTCAGTTGCAAAGAAAACTCTCCCCCGCCTGGATCCCAAGGGAAGATTTGTGTAATGTCCCAGAAATCACCAAACAACTCTTGTAACACCAGCACAAGAACAACTAACGAAACATGTCGAACCAAAGTAATCTTGTCATCAGGTGTCGTAGGAGGATGAGCCTCAAAAGGAAGCAACTCAAAAGATTGACAACATTTGCTTCTAGTTTTTGCGCAAAGCAAGCTATCATACAAGTCATCTAGCACATGCGCCACTAAACTGTGCATCTGAAATAGATCATGTACATGAGGATCGAAAGTGAAACCGCAAGTAATCCACACCATGTACACACTGCAATACTCCCCAATGAACCAAGATTGGAACCTCAATGCACACGAAAGAGCCCACCGCACACTGAAGAATGTCCAACCAAATATACCTGGATCCCAAATCCTGAATAGAAGCCTGCCAAAATGAACATCCTCAGACTTCTGCTACTCAACATTGATCCCAACTTCACCATACTAGAAGTGGCGAAGCCAACCAATAGGACCCACCCAAACTGCAATGTTAACCCTGTCACCACCTAGATCCCAATGCAACCGAGACTCACATCTATCTGTATTGTGGAGATAAGAACTCTTGAAGGTATCTGTACCATAACCACTATCTCCATCCTCTGCTAAACTGCCATGGATATACTGACTCTGCAAGTAGTCCCCCACCAACTTGCAGTTGTTGATTCCATCTATTGAAGATGATGAATACCCATCCCACCAAGGATGGTGTAATCCTGGAGCCAATCCACACCAATGCATCATCAAGCCCTCCACATGTGGATCAAAATAAAAATGATGAGCACTCCTCACTGTGTAGTTACCAGCGAGCACTGATACTGTGTAAGTTCAACAATGTATGAAACTTAAAAGCTGGAAATGAAAATACTGTAAATAAATTCCTAACTATGGCCTCCAATCTTCAATTTTCGTACCCTCAAAATGGCTTGGTTCAATACATTTATAGAGTCTTGATCCCTATAATCCTGGAGTGACTATAGCCTATGACTCGATTACAAAACGGTGGAGGTTGCAGTTGACATGCAAGTCACTACTTTTGAACCTCAGTTAACTTATACAAAACACAAGGGAACAGCCAACCTTCTCCAAGTGTGATGGTAGTTGCACCTCCTACATGTGTTGCCTCTGCCTTGCAGTTATGTGCATGTTTGAGACGCGCAATCTTTACTCTTTTCAGGAGAAGCTCCACTTTGTGAAGCTTGCATGTTAGGTGAGTACAAAAGGCCTATCAACACAACCCTTTAATGTAAAGGACATTCTCAGTTTTTGTTTTTCCATTGTTTGGACTAAGAATCCCTTTCCTTTTTATATCTTTCTTAGTATTGTCTCAAAATTTCGCTGTCCCTTTATCTACTTGTTCAAGAGTGATGAATTTACTTTTTTCACTTGTCATGTGCCTTAAGCAACTGCTATCAACATGGCATCTATCTCTCTTGTTTTGTGCATATGAGAGCTGTTTGAACAAACATGGACTCTTCTTTCTCCTTTCTTCCCTACTTTTTCCTCCAAACTTCAGCTGATTCATCCTTACTTTTGTCAAGAACATTTTCCTTCTTGTTTTGTCTTGGAGGCTCAGCAAAAATGGTTATGCAAAAACGTGTTGTAAGACCAAAATTGTTGCACTTGTAGCATATGATGTTATTATCCATTAGAGAAGCAAATGAATTCATTTCTTTTGGTGAAGCTAAGATTATCCCTTGCGCGAATTCTACAATCTACTAATTTGTGACCAAAATGATTGCATGAAAAACAATATTTGTTAAAGGAATGATGGAACCTAGTTATATATGGTTGGCTTTGCTGAAAGGACCTTCTGAAATTGTCCTTGTTTTCCTTTGGAGGTGGATTATTCTTTTGTGGGACTATAGTATCCCTCCTCCTTGATCTCCTCTTTTCTGTTATTGCCCTTGGTGTAATTCTTGAGAGCCTTGACGTAACTCTGTGACTTTTCTTCATTTTCCTTTTGTGGTGGACCCGCAGTCATAGAACTTGTAGCCAATTTTGATTTCTTTAGATCTTCAACAAAACCAAGACCAGTTTTAATAAATCGTGATCTTTGTGAATTAACGATTTCATCCAATCTTTCAATTCTTTAGGCAAATTTTATGCTTCAATTCAATTGCTCAACCGATTTCTCTAATTCCTTTCTTAAGGAGACAACTTCTAGCTCCAATTTTTCACAATCGGATTCCTTGGCCCTAAGCTAACCTTTTATAACCTCCTCTAATTGCTTTGCCTCTTCTAATTGAACTTTAAAATCTTCAATTATTTTGTTTGATTTTTCTTGAGCTTCACAAACTTCTTGAATTCGTACCTTTTTGTTTTGAAATCTGTTTCTTGAGCTTCTCTTTTTCTTTGTTAGCATAGCGAAGATCTTCCTTGAGATCTACATCCTCTACTTCATTGCATGCCTCTTTTTCTCCTTCCTCTTCATTTTATCATTATCCACTTCCATTGCCATAAAGAGTATTTCTTCTCCATCACTACTTGAACAATCTTCGCTGCTATCTTCCAATGAGCTATCCCTCTTCTTTGAATAGAAACTCTTCTCGTATTTTCAAGAGTTCTTTTGATGTTGACCACGCTTGTAGCTCTTCTTTTGATGATAATTTCCTTCTTTTTGTGGTTCTCCTCTTCATCCTCGTTACTTTCACTTTTATTGATTGGATGTTTGGAAGCAAAGTGTCCGATTTTACCACAATTAAAACATTTAAATGGTAACTTACCTTTATATTTCCTAGATCCTTTCTTTCTTCATCTATTTCATTGCATGAACTCTCGCTTGGTTCATATAATTTGCTTTTTCCCTTTCTTGATGCTTTAAAGGCTGCCTCCTTTTGTGATAGTTTGTCTTTAATCCTCATTTCATAGGCAGTGAGGATCTCATGCAACTCGTCTTTTGTCAATGTATCTAGATCTTTCATTTCTTCAATTGCCCAAACTTTGGAATCAAATCTCAAGGCAAGGATAATAGTAGGTTTTGAATAATTGTGGCTTCTTCAACTACTTCACCAAGTCCTTTGATTGTATTTATGATCACATCAATGTGAAGCAAATAAGAGGTTATGTTCTCTTCTTTCATCTTGAGACTTTAAAATTGCTTTCAATGGGTTTGAAGCTTCGCCTTCTTCACTTTAACATCTCCTTCATAGATGTTCTTTAACTTACCCCATAATTCCTTCACTAATTAGCAATACATAACCTTCACGAACTCATATTCGAATAGCCCACAAAAAATTGCATGTTTGTCTTTTGCATTGTTCTCACTTTCCTTCTTTCTGGCTTGACCGGTTGGGGGAGTTGACGGAGGTGTGTAGCCATTAATCACCAATTGCCAAACATCATATCCTAGGGCATTCAAGTAGGTCTCCATCCTTATGCTCCAAAAGGCATAATTTGTCCATCAAAGAATGGTGCCCAGCCATTAGTGCTCTTATCAATCTACCTTCAAGTTGTTACGCTTTACCTGAAGGAACCTGCTTTGATACTAATTGAAGAGCACATCAATATACTGAGGCAAAGGGGTGAATCAATGTACTAATAAATTTTTACTTTTCAAAACTTGATTAGATGCAATAGCAAAACTTCATAAAGCTTAATCGACCACATATGCAAGATCTAGCAAGTAAGAACGCAAATGAACACAAGATTTAAGTGGAAACCCTTGCGAGAGAAAACCGCGGCAAAATATTGCTTTTCTAGGAAATTTCTTACAACTTTGTAGGCACCAACCCACGGGAGACACCAATCCCCTCCACTAAGAACCCACTCAACAAGAGATGCCAATCTCTTATGTAATGTCCCCAACTTTTAAAAGTGACAATTAATTAAATTAATTCTTATTAAATTGTCCAAAATAAATATTATTTAAAAGGATGACTTATTATTAATTAATTTTATTATAAAAAAAGGGTAAAATAATATTATGAAATGTCACTTTATCCATCTCCACAAGTGAAGTTCACAGGGTAGGAGATGAGTTGGATGGCAGAAGGGACTCCATACTGAGCCATTTTGGGGCCTTGGAAGGGACATTATATTCATACTTTATATCATTTAAATATAAAATTACTTTATGTGAAGAGGTAACAAGCACATTAAAAAGAAAACAAATTAAAGTAACTTTATAAAAGCAAAATATAAAGTTTACTTAAAACATCATGGGTCCCACCTTGCACGCCCCCCTAGGTAGAGTTATTTTTAAAAAGGTGGATTTATGTTATGAATAAGGACCCTCATCTTGGCGTGGGTTTTGGGGGAAGAAGATTCCTTTGGAATATGGACGTGGATGCTCTTGAAGGAGGCAAATGGGGTTTAAGTGCTTAAAAGCACATTGGGCATCCATTTCTTGCATTCGATTATTCAAATTCTATGATATTTTCCTTGAACCAGTCTGCAACAGCAGAGAAGCATATTGGAAGCAGTTTGGGAACGAAAACTCCCAACTTTCAGGTTATTAGACGCAAACCCAATCACCATTCAGCAATTTGGACATGATAGAAACTTCAAATCAGACCATTGAGGGTCAAATTAAAAGTTAATTGGCTAGGAAAACAACTACAAGGCACACACAGCAGATCTAGGCAGTTTGGAGCACTTTACCAGCAACATAAGAAGGGATTTGTGCAGGCCGTACCATTCCTAGTTGGGCCGTACCATCTACTTTGCCTGGGAAGTTAGAATAAATAATTTAGAGGGTTTTAGCAGCACAATTTGTTCCAGAATTCATTGTTGATGAATAAATTCAGCGAATCCAAGGGTTTTTCAAGAGAATTGGAACATGTGTGGTCTACATGAGCATTTTATTGAGGAAAATTGTCAAAATTTGGAAATCTAGCCTGGTGACTTTGAAGGATTTGCATTGTACATTCAGAATTTGTTTTTGGTATTATTGTTGGAAATGTGCCTCGAATTAACTTGACTTGTGTTCAAACTGATTGGAGTAACCTATCCTGATGGAACAGCTGTCGGTGTGACTCTTGCCGATGGGCCGATGGAACCCCCTTCTTGTGATCGGCTATCGGATGAGCAAATCCGAGATGATCCAACGGCTGTCGCTATACCGTGATGGGAAGATGATCGAAAGTTATTCCCCGCGGCTTGGCGACAAAGCACGTGCAAAAAGAAGCGAGTTAAAGACCGTGCAGGTTGAAGGTGGATCAACGATTGTCGCTATACCGCTATGGCGAGATGCACGAAGGTTATCCCCCGCGACTTGGCGACCAAGGTGGGGCCCAGCAAGAGAGCAGCTCAAGTGAGTTAACTGGTGAGCAAGTCCGGGATGATCGGACGATTGTCGCTATACCGCATGATGAAGATACTCATTGGTTAACCATCGCGGCTTGGCGACTGATGAGGTGGTAGTTCAGTGGCAGATCAGGTGGTGCCTAGCTGGATGCGTGGACAAACCACGGAGTAACACCGTGGCAAAAGAGAGATCGAGCAGATCAAGGAACATCGGACGATCGGGATAGCTGTTTGGTTGTCTTGCCGATGACCCAATGGAATTGCCTTCAATGATCGGGGTATCATCGGAGATCGGGAGAACTGGTTGTTTGCTACACCGATACCCGATGAGGTCGCCTTCGGCGATCGAGTTGATATCGGTGATCAAGTTGACAAGATGGAAGCTATGCCGATGGCTCGATCGAGTCGTTGTGGTGTCATCGGGAGATCGGGTCTAACTGTTGAAGGCTATCTCGATAAGCCGATGGAGCCGATCTGTTTGGAGCCGCATTAGTGGAGTCGCTGGTTCATCAGAAGATCAGAGCAATGCTTTTGTGGTCTTTCCGATGGCCGATGGAGTAGAGACTGACTACGGGTGTGCACTCGAACCAGAGTCCAAAAGGTAAACACTTGGACACTGAAGATGGTCTTGTGTCGGTGTATGTGAATACGAACCGACCCGACTTCCTGGTGCATGTGGGATATTGTGTTTCTCATGAATGCAGACTGAATCAAACGGTTAGACTTCAAACCGTTGGTGCAGTTGCTCAAATGAACTGTCGACAATCTGATATATGAAGCCATTGGATAACTATGGGAATAAAACTGATTATCGTATGTCGATTGTAGTGTCCAGTTCGTGAGAATTTGAGAACGAATACCTGTAGTTACAAACTAAAACTTTATTGTAAATTCATTTACTCGAAATAAAGTGTTCAACTGTTGGTGGTGGGTTTTTTTTCCCGAAAGGGTTTTCCCACGTAATTCTTGGTGTTCTGTCTCTGTGTTGATTCTATTTGTTTGTCTATATTATTCTTAACGTTCTGTAAAAGTTTTAAACTGCATTCTTCCTTGTTAATTGACATTAGGACGGCGTTTCCGCACTGTGCTTTCCTTTCAATTATTATTGAGGCAAATAAAACTCATTGGTGGCATTGGTGGCAAATAAAAGCACATGTATTGGCCAATTCACCAGTTCCCGCAATAAAACCGCTCCTACCAGGCTAGCGCTAGACACCTAGTATGTCAGTTTGGCTCTGAATGTTAGAATTTGTTCATTCTCTGAATTTATTAGTTGCTACAATAAAAATCAGAATTCTGAGTTTGGGTTTCAGTCAATTATTACTTTGTATTTGCATTTCTATATCATTTTGCATCACTCATTGAACAAGCAAAAACCTCAAAAACATCAAAATTCACCAAAAAACCAACATTAATTCCACTGGTCAAAGATTGAAAATTGAAACCGTAACTTCAGATTGGGTCAGAATTTTAGTTGGAATCTTTCATCTTAGAAATGAGGCACCAACCTCCGAAAATGAAATGATAAATGTTTGACCTTTTTCTCCAATCAGATCTGAAACACTTCACAATTCTGCTCAAGAATCTCTGCTCATAAGTCTGAAAATTATATCTCATAAAGTCTGAACTTAACTGCTCATGAACTCTTAAATAAGTCTGCTCATTATGTCTAAAATAACCCTTCAAATATCTGTCCACAAAAGCTTCTTAGGTCTGCTACAATTCGCCTTTAATTCTGCTCTTAGATCTGCTACAATTCGCTTTCAATTCTGCTCTTAGATCTGCTTAAAATCTGCTTTTTATAGGAATGATATTCAGTTAATTGCTTAATAAATGTTCTCCAAATGACCTCTTATTTATAAAAACTATTACACCCTTCCACCAACGGTTGCATCAAAGTTTTGTTTTTTAAAGTTAAAATTGCCTCCCAAAGTAGGTGCCAACATTATGAGGTCGGCCAGAAAAGATTTTTTATTTTGATGTTTTTAATGCTTCTTAACATGGCCACATAAGAGGGGGTTGGCCCAAAATGATGAACTAGAGGTCGGTCCAAATTAGATATAAATTTATATATTAAAATCTGAGTTAAAATCTTAATTTTAGTACCAATTTAATTTCTTCTTATCTGCTGATGTGGTCAGCCAGATTTGCTTCAGCACTTCATCACCTGGAAAATGTGCTTTGACATCAATGACAACAAATGTTAACAAAATCATGTATGTTACCAGAAGTCAATTCAAAACTCATTCATCTTTTTAATTGCCTTCTCATTATGTGCATCACTAATTCAAAGTGCAATGACTAATAGTTTATTCTAACAAATATAACCAAAAGAATCTGCAGTTAAACCACTACTATGGCCCAACTGGATAAAGATAAAGCACTAGCCATCATGAACATAAAATAGAGGAGAAAATTGAAAATAAATAAAAAGGGGACGCTAACCATCATGAGCTTTATCTGCTGTATCAAGAACCTCTCCAGTCTCCAAACTTAGCCACTGTAAAATGGGACCATGTGATGCTGCAATAATCTTGTCGTTTGGAGAAATGGAAAGCCGGTCATAATGCATAAAGCGTCCCTTTTCATCATGCAGAGGTATTGGAAACACCTTCAGACACTTGGGATCCTCATCAAGATGATACCGAACTGTCATTCATAGATAGGAAATGCATATTTTTTAGAATGCAACACCATCACATATGATCATCATTTTCTTGAGCAATGATTTCCTATTACATAAAAGGACCAGCACGCACATGAGAAACAGAGCTAAATAATAATCAACTCCCACTTGAAAAATGGAAAAAGTTGCTGGGTGTCAAAGATTCTTATCACAACGAGCACAGATACAACACACAAAGGCAAATGAATTGCTTAAAAAGATCAGTTATTTAGTCAGGTTACAATAAATTAACTCTTGACTCAGGAGAAAAGAAATGACAGCATCCCCATTGGATGAATCAATGTGATATTCCAACAGGTATGTGTAAGATTTTTGCCAAAAGATCTAGTGATTATACAAAGCACACATAACATGAACGCACATATATGAACACAGCACACTACACAATCTTACCAAATAGTGCTGCTAAAAGTAAACACTCTTGATTTGACATGTAATCTCAAGGTCTCATTGAAAAGGACATTATATAAGGCCTCATGTGTCAAGGAAAAGAGATGTACGTGGCCCATAACCATACAATAGCTTGTAGCCAATATCTGAGTAGACAACCTGAATAACCTTCAGATGTGAACTTTAAAACAGATGTGTAAAATTAATACAGACGCATTTAGAAATCATGAAGGCCATTGAATCTAGCTGGTCAACACTGAATTTAAACAAATGAAATAAATTTTATTGTTTTATGAGCAAGTATAGGGTGTAAATAACATCAAGAAAAGTTATGATGCCAGTGCCAGATGGAAGCAGACAAATTTATGATTCAGAGAAGAGTACTTGATATCCTACTAAAAGCAAATGTCACACTGTTTTCTTAAGGAATTATGATAAGTTCAAAGAGGAGCTTTCAACAGCCTTCTCAGTTACATTATAAACTGAAATGTTATCAAACAGATGGGCCACATCATGTAATAGAAAAGATTTGCTTTGCGAAATAGATGAAAAATCAAGAACTATGAAATCCAGGTAAAGAAACAATTGGCTCTAATTGATACTCCTCATATCAAATAACAAATCATTAAGCTTGAGTAAGAACAATTCCAAAATTGCAAGGCTCTGATCATAACCATACAAAGTTTACATACCATTGATGTTCCATAGCCTCATCGAACCATCCTTAGATGCAGTAAGGATTTTTTCTGAATCTGACGTGAAGCAAAGCCATGTCACTGCACTCTGGACGTTGGAAACTATTTCAGCAAAAATAGTATGGCTTGAACTTCTTAAAACACTAAGTTTATCATTTTATGAAGCAATATACAATCTAAGTTGAACCAATGGATGCACAAGTACATCCCATGGCCTATGAGTTATTGATACACTCCATGTAATCAATACCTGGGAAAGGAAACCCAATTCCTAAAACTTTTAACTCCAAAGCATGGAAAGAAAAATACAAATACTTATCCGTTACAAGCTGCAAAGCATGAAACCTGTCTGCTAACATCAAGGCTACAGGCTACAGAATGCTGACGACAATCCCAATCTAAATTATAAAACCAAAAGCTTACTGCTAGATGACAAAAACATTAAAGCACTTGGAACACCCTGACAATATTGCACGTGACAGAAAAACACAAGCCTTCTCAAAAAAATCATTAAAGAAATTTTAATAATCCATAAAATTCATATATTGTTAACTCCCATCCAAAAACTTCAACCATTTCTCTAGATATCCCTTTTCATTAATATGCCATCTGGAGTCCAGAAACAGACAAACAAGATTATATTGAAAACCCATATACGAGATCAGAATTAACAGACATCCAAATTTTATGCTAATAAATTAACCTTATTAATTTGTTAAATGATTAATTCACTCCACAAAGTAAGTATAAAACTTAGATGTAAAATTTGAAATCAAGATAGATAACACAAAACACACCTTATGACCTTTTAGCTGCATCACATTCACTGTCTCTTTAACTGAACCATCCTTTGCATAAACAAGTTCCCACACCTAAAATACAAAAATTGCTTGATCATGTTAATTAAAGTTATAGTTTTAAGTTAATTCCACAATTATATCTACACATAGCATATTTTGTCGAAATAAAGCAAATGCATGGAAAGAGTCTACACCTTGCCTAATCTAACAATCCAAGCAATAGTTAATAGCGCAGATTGTATTTCAGTTTTAGCATAAATAGATAATCATATCTAGACAAAAAATCTTGTCTAAAAAATGAATGTAAATGGTGCAAGGAAAGTGTCCACACAATGCACAAATTAAAAACAATTCAGGCAACTTTTAGTGAAACAAATTTACAGTTTTATGTGTATGCTATGCTAAATTGTGTTCCACACATGGAACCTTCCTGTCTAAATGTATACATATAATTAAAAAAATGCAGTCCTATACATCCTCATAAACCTGATTTAACAAAAAAATGTTGTCTTCTTCCAGCTGAGTAGCTTAAAGAGAAAATACCCCCACTGAACAAATTACATCCATAGAACAGCTAGACATTTTATCAGACAAAAGATTTGGCATTGCCTGTCCACAAATTTCCAAAGCTTGCAATTTCCTATGATCAATCCCAAGCAGATGAGTGCCACTTGTTAACTACAGATCTGTCAACATGGACATCAAGACCCAAATAAGCAACCAGATTGATTAAATAAGTATTTGAACTGATGCAATAAGAGTCCCTAACCCTGTGCTACTGCTCACAACTTCGACCATAGTAGTGGCTAGCTCACCTTCACAAGGGCAGGTGCATCTGAATCATCACAAAGAAGACAGCCATGAAGCCACCCAGGAGTGAGTTCGGGTAAACAAGTTATCTTGAGGACAGGAATAGGGCAACACATCGGGGATAACCTCACCAAATTCCCTTCACATCCCTCATGGGGATTCATCCCTTCCCCAAGGAAAACAAAAGTACAATTGACTGAAAATAGATAATATCAAGTTCTAAACTGACCAAGGACACTTATAATCCATCCAATTAATCTTTTGTATAGACAGTTAGGCTCTCTATTTTACAGCTGTCACTAATTCTAAATCCATTTATTATGCATGTGATGTGCAGCACAAATTCAACACAAAAACACAGAATAAGAGGACCTTAACATGATAAACTTACCAAAAAAAAATTGAAGGGAAAGGCATACAACAATTTACCAGTCTCGGAAAAAGAATTTACAGCTAGATGTTTGTGGCTTATCAAAGCAACTCACCATACTTCCACAATGAAGAAAGGAGGATATGTGACCTGGAGACAGAGATGACTTCACTCTTTCCTTTATATGCATGCATGACTCTCTACTATTCTTGATCACAACTAGCTCTAATCTGAGAGTTGGCATTCTTGAACCCAAAAACAGAAATGCAAGTGTTCATTTGATTATCTAACAGAATATTAATTGCTTTGATATCTATGCTATATTATATATGGTAGGCTTCCTTTTTGTAATGACAAAAATCTCTTGATCTTTTCTACGCCTTCTCTCTCTCTGCAGAAATCTTGGCATTCAGAGATGTACTATCATGTCACTGTCTTCTTCTTCAGACTGCTTGTGCAATACTAATAATTTTTTTAAACAATTTCTGGGTTTTATTATACTCTTCTTCTTTCCAAAACATTTTGAATTTTTTAATTTCATTAATAAACGAAAAAGATATCACAGTTTTACTGCAAGTGTGTCTAACTGATGTAAAAATATGTCTTTTTAAAAAAAGCTAAGTTGCAGGGTTCGCTGGTCTGGGCCCCTGGTTCCAGTCCGGTCCAGTCCTGGTCCAGTCTGCCTATGGGTCCGTGTTTGGGAGGGCTGGTTCGGCTAGGGCGAACCCAGGTCGAGCCCGAGCATCCGGCAGCCCAAAAAACGTTTTTTTTTGTTTTGTTTTTTTTGCAAAATTTCATTAAATTCCACCACTTAAAAAACAAAAATAAAACCCCAAAAGTGAGATTTAAAACATAAAGTTAGATCATTTATCCTCATTTGTGTTGCAAACATCAGTTTTTCATTGCAGGTTGAAGAAAGTTTGGCTTCCAACATCAAATAGGAGGAGTTGAAGATTGATTTTTGAAGCTTCAACAAGTGTTGCAGCATCATTTCCACACATTTGCAAGCTCCCATTGGCCGAAAGACGTAGTTTTTGTACTTTATTTTCAAACATTTTCATTTCACAAATTGTCAAACATGAAACCTTATTTGTTTTTCATTATTTTGTTTTTGTTTTTGTTTTTGTTTTTGAATGTGTTCATATTATTTCTTGCCATAGGAACTAGAATGGCATCTACCTCTTCCTCTATAGGCACAAATGAACAATCAAAACAAAGAAATGATCCAAATTATCCCCTATGGAAGTATGTTGACATTATACGACCACTCCAAGAGGTGGGGGATTCCATTGGAAATGCCAAGGGTGTGATAAAGAACGCAACAGTTCATATTATCGGGTGGTAGGCCATTTGTGTGAAATAATAGGAAGAGGCATTAAAAAATGGTTTGGATAAAATGGTGTGCCTATACCACAAGAGACGATGTTGAAATATATTAGGGAGCATGAAGAAATGGAAGAGAGAGAAGCCCGTAGATTAAATCAAACCGCCCCCAAAAAAAAGGGAATGCAGCCCCCATCTAATCCCAATGTTGTAGTAGAAAACCACCCCTTCTTTTCCACAACTGAACCTGAAAGTGAAGCACCCATTGCACACAAAAGATCGAAGGGGCCTTTAGAAACCGCATTTCAAAATGAGAGTCGAGACATTGCCGACCAAGATGTAGCAAGATGCATATATGCAAATGGGTTGACTTTCAATGTTGTTCACTCCCCATATTGGAAAAAAATGTTGAAATGTGTTAATGAAGCTCCAAGAGGGTATAAGGGCCCAAGTTATGAGAAGGTACATGAAACCTTATTGAAAAGAGAGGGGAAGGGGGTTGAAGATGAATTGAAGCCCAGAAGGGATTCACGAGCTGAAACAAGTGTATCAATTGCTTCAGGTGGGTGGAAAGATTCTTAAAATCGTCCCTTGATCAATGTCATAGCAGTGTCCCCTAAAGGGGCAATGTTTTTGAAAGTTGTCAATTGTGAGGGCCAAGTAAAATATGGCCAATTTATTGCAGATATTCTCATCTCTATGATTGAGACAGTGGGACCCCGCAATGTTGTTCAAGTCATTACGGACAACACAAAAAAATGTAGAGCTACTGGTTTGTTGGTTGAGGAATACTATCATCACATCTTTTGGACACCTTGTGCGGTCCATTCACTCAATCTTATGCTACAAAAGATTGGGAATAAAATTGATTGGATCAAACAAGTGTATGCAGAGGCTGAGGACATCCAGATGTCCATCACAAACCACCACATGTCTCAAGGGATTTTTAGATCTTTTTTGAGTTTGGAGCTATTGAAAGTAAGTGAAATAGTAATTTAAATGTTTTTATGATTTTATAAATTTTTATTTTCAATGTTCATAATTTGATTGTGTAAGCTATAACGTGCATTCTTCTTTAGAGTTTGGCTTTATGTTTTGATCATTTTGACATTAATTTGTGTTAGAGGTTGCTGAGACCCGTTTTGCATCAAACACAATCGTCTTGAGACGACTTGTGAAAGTTAAAGTGCCACTTTGCAATATGGTGATCAGCCAAAATTGGGCTATATGGAAGCAAAGCAGCACTGAGAGGGCAGCACGAATTAGGGTCGACATATTGGATGACTCATGGTGGGATCTTGACATATCTCCTTAGTTTCACTAAACCCATTATGAGCATGATTCGCTCCACTGACATAGATAGGCCTTGCATTGCTGAGATTTATGATGGCATTGACTCAATGCTTGAAAAAATGAAATGCATTATAAATGCAAGAGAGCAAGACCCGAGGAGAAATTCTTCAAACAAGTGGAAGCAATTCTTGTAGAAAGGTGGAATAAGATGACCACTCCTTTGCATCTTCTTGCCTATGTCTTGACACCAAAGTACTATAGCAGCCAATTTATTGATCAACCAGGAAGGCTTGCACCATGGAGAGATTTAGAAGTGTCTGATGGGTACAAGGAAGCATTCCTTAGACTCTACCTTGATGATGATTTGTGAGATATTATTACAAATGAGTTCATAGAATTTGCAAATGGAAATGGTCTAAGTGTCGATGCTCTTCCTCATAGATTCAAGAAGGATGCTCATAGCTGGTGGTACTTCCATGGCACATGCTTCCAAAACCTACAACCCCTCGCAGTCAAAGTTTTATCACAAGTTTAATTAATTTAAATTCATCACGAGTTTTATTTATAGTTTACTTTGTCTTCATAGGTTGCTAGTTCACCTGCATCAAAAAGAAATTGGAGCACATACTCTTTCGTCCACTTGGTAAAGCGCAATAGATTGCAATCCTCGGTCCAGGTGTGGCTTATTTCCAACACCACCACCCCCCCTTAAGCCACACCTCTCGTGTGCTTGGGGCTCCTATCCTGGACCTGGCTCTGATACCATGTTGAGATATGTACCAGCTAGGACTCGAACCTAGGACCTTCCATACGCTGTTGGAGTGCTCTACCACTGAGCTATTGGCCCCTATTGGACCAGTCCATCATCGATCTGGGTGTGGCTTATTTCCAACACCAACACAATCAAAAAGAGTGGAGAATTTGGTATATGTGCATTCCAACCCACGTCTTCTTTCACACACGCAACATGACTACAAGCAAGGGGAGACGATGATCTGGGATATAGAGCCAGAGCATACTGATTTGGATGCTTCCACTTCTCAACTTGTTGCATTTGATTTTCAAATAGCGAGCAAAGTGCAAGTAGAATTGGCATTGGTTCATCTAATGTCAATGTCAATGATGAGTTGGATGAGAATGATGATGTTGATGAATTAGAGAATCCAATTGATGATTAAACTTTAAAAATTAAAACTATAGTTCCAATTGTTGAAAGTTGAAACAATAATACTTGAACTCGATATTATTATTTTATCATTTTGATATTGAGCTTGATGTATATAATGTTATGATGGTATGATTACAAGTTTATATATATATATATATATATATATATATATATATAGTTTTTGTACTAACGAACGCAAAACCCTTTTCAAAATTTTGCCATACCGGCGTACCGGGTTCTTGAACCTGAACCGGTGCCCGAACCTGGACCAGCAACTTAGAAAAAAAAGCAAAACAATATTATCAGCAAACCATTTTTTTTCCATTAGCAGCTCCTTCAGTGCTTCCTCACAAGACTAGCATCATGAATGCTCTGATACCATGAAAGTAATCAGAGAAATTTGTTCACAAATAATATTGCTCTGAAAGTAATCAGAGAAATTTGCTCACAAATAATATTGCTTTTTCTATATATTTGTTCAATACAAATTACACATATATAGGAGTTGTATTTCCTATATTATAGGAAGGTTCCAATAACAACTCCATTATTACAGGATGGCAAATGAACAAACTCCTATTTATATATGAGTTGTTAAAACAACTCATAGTACCAACAAATAAACTACTAACAAATAATTATAATATGACACACTAACAACCTACAGGTATGATATAACATTCCCAACAAAACCAACAATTAACAAGCAACAAAAAGAACTGGCAAGCACTTTCCTTTCTTTTCTTTCTTTTTAAAGATAATGAATGATGGGAAGAATGATAGTAAAATCCAGCCATGGTGGGAGAAGCAGTACCACATGCAATAATGAATTAGCTTACTCTAATATCCAAGTTTTTCCTAAAGATATTTTGTAACTGCCTTCAAATGCCTCCATCTTTAATATTTCTATTTAACTAATAGCTTTTGTAAATCAATTCATATAATTCTAAATTGAGCACAAACAAGTTATTCTCTTATTCTATCTAAGATTCTGAACTATTAATTATTTATTAGTGTAATTGATTAGATTAAAACATGTGTAATGACAAAAGTGTTTAATCTAAACTAAGGGAAATATCAAGGCCATAACATGGACATCCACGCTTTAATAGAATCATAAACTGAGAAAAGAAAAGAGCAATCTGTAGTAATATTATATATGTTACAGACAAGTTACCTTGACATCTGCAGTAAAAGCAGCAGCAGCCACAAAACGTCCATTTGGTGAAAGAGAAGCCATGTTGTTTTTCAATTGATTTGTGTCCAAAACTCCCAAGCATTTTCCGCTCTCCCCTTGGAAAAGTTTGATGTCTGTGCCTGCAAGTAAATTATCACACTTATCTAAGTAAAAAATTCCTCCTGCAAATAAGTTTGGATATAGCAATCAAAACTCTAAATATATGTAGAAGGTTAAAAAGCATGATAATAAACTTACAGAAGCTAAAATTAAATTGAATCAAAAACTGAAAATTCAAAGATATGGCATCCATAAATTAAAAACTAAGAGGCAAGCATTGTGTGTGTGAAATTATCAAACCATAACTTTTTTTAATCTTTATTAATTACTAAATGTGATTTACTTGATAAATAATTTTGTTAAAACTCTGAAGTTTAAATTCTTATCATAGTTTCTTATCTATTCCAAAAATTTTGAGTTGTAGAGTCTACACAACCATTTATTTGATGTTTATCAGATTCAGAACTTTATATGCAAACTCGTTCAACTCAGCTCAATGACTTGAATCACAGTCCAGGCTAAACTTCCTCAAGGACCACAGAAAAAATGGAAGATGGGCATTCTATTGGAAGGGACAAGCAGCACCATTGAAATCATCATTTTAACATTATATTTTGTAAGTGATATCATTGGAATTTTTCAACTTTCCAAAGACTTGACGTGCTTTTTAAAATAGAAATTGCTGTTAGTGTTTCAGCTCTCTCCACCAGAATCAGTGTGTAGATTATGTGATATTCCTGGTTCCAAATGGATTGATTCTAACACAGATTTGCTACCACTTACCCATAGCCAGACTCGGGATATACAAATTCCTACAAAGGCGAGTCATAAACTCTAACACAAAGTTTTCTAACATTCCAGGCATTTTACAGAGACCTGAGACTAACAAGCTAATGTTTGCCTATGGGAGAGTTCTAACTTCTAATGACTCATGGACCTCATCTAAACAACTCAATTGGAACTTGAGACCGTAGAGGCCAAGATCTCAAAAAAATATTAATGGAGAGCTTGACGTAGACAGCCTGGAACCGAGTGAGACTTAACCCAAACTTAGTCCTTGAGAACTTTGCTTGTTGAGTTCCTGCCAGGAACATCATTGTATTCATTTGGTATGAACTTGGAGGTCTACAGCTTGGTCTTAGGAACTGTCATGCCAAAGCGAAACAGTAGTTGTATGGTCAAAGAGGAAGTACTTTATCAATTAATCAGGCACGCAAAAATATTCCATTAAAGGACATATGTGGGTAATTGTCCAATATTTGCGATTTTAATCAAATAATTGGATTAAGGAAAAAGTGTGTATATCATTTAAAGAATTACTCATTCACCTTAGAACTTTTTCTAATCCTCACACTTTTTGACTTGCTTTTGGCTTCAGCTTCACTTATCAAAGTGATTCAAAGCTTGAAATTGGTGGTATTTCTAGTAAAATGTAGTTTCTTTGAATTAAAAAACCTTCAATCAGGTAAGAAACAAAACCAACTGGCACCATGATTCCTAAAAAACAAAACTCTATTAAAAAAATATCTTATGCAAGATTTTAGGATTATTTATATGATGCCTGGTGGTAAGATTTAAATAGGATTTTCTAGAATAACCATGATTGGAAAATCAGATACTGTAGCATGACCAAGAGATAAGTTTCAGTCACTATCAGTCATAAGATGTTACATAACTCAAAACTCAAGAAAGAACATTGTAAATGATGATTTCATGGCAACCAGGCATTCCTCAATGATGTAGATAACCTTGGGTTGAACCAGAGCATCTTAGGGATTTAAATCAAAAGCTGCAATAAACTGTTGATGTGGCAAATGACACACCAACATTTGAGAACAATTACTACTAACTTGAAAAAAGATCATTCCTTCAAGGTTCAGTATATCATTAAGCAGGCTACAGAATTAATTCAAGAGAAAAGTTAATATTCCACAAGCATCACGAGTAAAATAACCATGGCAGATTATAAATTATATTTTTTTAAACATAAAACAGCTTAAGCAAGATTTTAATATTATCGATATGATGCCTAGAGCTAAGGCTTATCTAGGATTTGCTAAATTAACCATAATTTGTAAATCAGATTACATTAATAAGAGATCAGTTCAGTCGCTATCAGTCAGAAGATGTTGCATAACTCTGGAGACTCGGGAAAAAAAATAGTAAACGACGATTTCATAGCAAGTGGGCATTCTTCAATGATGTAGTTATGTCATGTCCCCTTTGGGTGGTTGGCCAGAAAAGTTGTTTTTAAAGGTGTTCTTTAAACATCAAACATTTAATAAGTTTATATTTAAATTAATTAATAAAATAAAATAATAATAATAATAATAATAATAATAATAATAAACTAAATTAGGCCCGTGCATGGGCTTCATCGGGTGAATCCGAATGCTGACAGATCTGTGAAGAACAATTGGTGTTGCCCTGAGGAAGGTTAGATAAAAATTAACTTTGACGGAGTGTCAAAGGGTAATACTGGACCATATGGGATAGGATTTGTGGCTCGGGATTGGAGAGGGAATATCATGGCCGTTGGGGCTCAGAGGATTGGCAATGGGACTAATACCGTAGTGGAAGCTTTAGCGGCGTTGAATGCTATTAGATTTGGAAAGAAATTGGGAGCCACTAAATTGCACTCAGAAGGGGATTCCTTAATAATAATTAATGTTATCATCTCGGGGGAGATTCAAGCGTGGCATTTGAAGCAGTTTATTTAGGCAATTAGAAGTGAGTTGGCATCTGTACGAAGCTTCCAAGTTGGGCATGTATGATGTTCAACGAATAAGATAGCAGACACCCTTTCAAAATGGGAAGTAAATTTTGAGGAGATTGGGGAGATACAATTTAAAGATTTTCGCAACATTCCATTTAATGATTAAGTGCCTTGGCATTCTGAAAAATAATACCGGCATTTATGAAGAGGCGGTGTATTTATTGATTGATGGGAGTCGGGACTAGCCAAGAGGTGTTGGCAATAAATCAGCTGGTTTCAGTTTCGGACGTGTCTTTTTCTTTCTCTCTATTGTGATCTTGGGTGGCGGAGCTAATATGGAGGCAAATTTCCCCCTTATTACTTCCAAGCCCCAAGCTGCTTTTTTTGGGCTGGTTTCAGTGAGGAGAATGAAGAGGCTCTTCAAAATGGGGGATGAGAAATGTTGGAATCCAAGAACACTGAGAGTGGGGGTGAATCAATGTTCTACCGGTAAATGAATTTCTGAATTTATTGCTTATGAACCGGTTAACAGAAAATAAAATTAAAGTGCATAAACCAAATAACACATAAATCAGCAACACCATAACACCAATATTTATACGTGGAAAACCCTGTAAAGGGAAAAACCACGGTGGGGCTGATACCCACAATATCTATATACTTGATCAAGGTATACAAATATTACATAAAGGGGATTGCACATGCAATCAGGCTCACCGCCTAGAGCTCACTGCTCAACAGAAGTCTCACTGACTTGCACAACATTACACAATGATTTCTTACATAAATGAACTTATAAAGTGCATCTGACCATGCTAGATAAGTTTCGGTTAAAGCTCTGTCAACCTCCTTTGAGCCAGTTTACTGATACCATGTTCTGCTCTGTTCTGCACTACCGGTTAGGATTGCGCACGTGAAACTGCGCACAAAAGCTTCCACTCGCTGACCAAATCGCATACCATCAATCTCTAATTGATTCGCATCCAAAATCGCATAATCATTAACAACAAATCCATCGCTAAATGTTCTCCCTTAAATACCCTTTATCTTTTCACCATGTCGGCCTTAATGAAGAAAATAAACCTGTCGGATGTCGGATCACGAAGCATGATATACATTATCCCGATGATCATAAATAATGTCAGCCTTCACACGCTACCATAAATTTTACAAGTGATTTTACAGGGGTCCCAAAATTCCTTAACCAGGTCCTATACTTAACCGGGTCCCAAATACACGTTACCGATACCAAGACTAACCGGTTAACAAGAATAAAGCAAAGTGTGTGTATACCGGTTGTGTATAGTGTATACCGGTTGGCCCAATCTATGCAAAATGATAAGACAATGAAACCAGATGAGAAATACCTACACCTGAAGATGAGTTGCCATCAATGACAACCCTAAAAGTAATTCACCTTACTGGATGAGTGTCAATTGCCAACAAGAAATTTATCCACCTAACGAAATTGCTGCTGGGAGATATTTTCCTGGATGCAAAACACCGTTATCGGACAAAAAAGGATATTGTGACTATGGTGGTAGTGTGGGGACTGGAGCTGGGAGATACCATAGATAATGTGTTGTGGGTGGTGCGGTCGATTGTGGATGATGAATGGCTAGTGGGTTTAAATTCAATCTTGGAGTGGGTTGTGCCTAGTGTGGGGTTCGATGTGAGGGTGTTGATGACCCTGCATCAGCCGAATTGCATGAATCGGTTCCCTTCATGAGGTGGCCAATGGCTTTCAACTGAGATGAAAGGCGAGCAGAGGCCCTCATTGCTTGGGATTCTCTGAAAAACCTTCTCAGGCAGACGGAGGCAATGGGGGGTGGTGTAATGGTGGCGGTGGATGGAGATGGTGGCGATAATGGCATGCGAAGAAAAAGGAAGAGACGAGGCAGGGCACAAAGAAGGAATTGAATGGTAGAAGACGTGGGTGAAGGCATGGTCTGGTGCATTGTCTTCATTCATCTTTGTGAGTCATGGCCTCTCTCTTGCATCAGCGACATTATGTCTTTGATTCTCTGGTAGTTTTGCATCGGGGTTGGTTTTTTGAGGGGTCACTTCTGTGACAATTTTGGTTTTGATGTAAGCTTCATGCCACAGATGTAATGGCCGGGGGGTTGACGGTATATTTCACTGTAAATGATATGTGGGTATGGCATGGTAGATAGGGTTTTAGCTCTGTTTTTTGTTTGCACAGAGCTGGAATGGTAATGATACTGTGTTCCAGTAATTGTACATTTTCAAATTATTAATAAAATATACTATATGTTACCAACCAAAATAAATAAATAAATAATAAACTAAATTAAATAAAGCAAGATTTCAATTTTTATTTTGCTGCACCCTTGGGCACTCGCACCTTCCTCTCATGCTGATATTTATATGTGTTAGTGGGTGCCAAACGAGGCATGGTTGGATTTGGATGATTTTCCAGTACAACTGGCACCTCCAGGACGAAAACCCTGCTGGTGTGAACTGGTTGACAAAACCATAACTTATGTTCAATTCAATCATACATTCAGCCCTGCAAATGCCTAATCAGTTCCTTACATTTTCTGGGCAGATTTAAAGGCCATTGTGGGTAGAAAACAGAAATGGTACACAGAGGAAGGACAGTCCAGTTTGAACCATCATTAAGCACCATTCTTGGTGCTCATATTGCCAGTGCACAACTATACCTAGCCATCATTGGGAGGCACCTGCAACTACAGTCATTCCAGGTCAATCTAGCAACAATTTAGTTGCTGATCAGATCACACCAGCAATGAATAAAGGAGGCAAATACCGACAGATTTGAACCAGATCTACACAGCAGTGGATAGGGTGGTTGTCCCCATTCATTACACCTGCAGAAGTCAATTCCAGGATGCTAAGACATTGAGAGTTAAACCCCTCAATACTCAGTCAACCATAACCTGCACATCCAGACGCATATTTGCAGACCAGGTCTATTTTGAGTTGATGCTGAAGTGGATGGCAGTTGAGAACCTAGCAGATCTAGGGTATCTTGCTGAGCAACTGATCCAGTCTGAACCAAAACAAATTCAAGGGCATCCCCAAGTGCATAACAGTCCAACATTCGTTCCTTACAGAGGTATCATTTGTCTATGCACAATGAAGTCTGCCTTTAGCTATTTATGCTGCTGTTCTAATTTGGGAACCCACTGATGAATTTGTTGTTGTAAAGACATTTGGTTTTCTCCAAAGTGACGTGTGCATATTATTTGCAGAAAGTATTATGGACTGATTTCCTTACATCTGGGTGCTTGTTTGAGAAATATTGTTTCAAATCTGATTATTCATGCCTTTACAGTTTTCTGATTATCACTGTTAGGGTTTGACAGATTAATAACAGCTGTTAGTTTTGAATTGAGAACTTGGAATTTAGGAAACGACCCTAGGGTTATTACATTGGTATGAGAACCAGAATCCTGCCAGCCTGTGAATCATCAGAAGTTTATCATTTTATCATAGATTATATCCATTGCATGTCATTCATCTGCAGTTGCATATCAGTGTTTAGTGTTTGCAGGCCAGAAAGATGAAGACAATACAAAAATCCATGTTAGAAATGTTAGCAAAGTTACAGGAATTGCGTGAAGAAGAAAACACACACACACACTTGTACTGAGAGAGGGGGGTGAATCAGTATACGAGAATTTTCACTTATTTAAACTTTAGCAATCACAAAGCATTAATCAAAAGCATCCACACAAGTAAGATCTAACAATAGTGAACACAAGATGCACACACGATTTATGTGGAACCCCTTACCAGAGAAAACCATGGCAAAATATTGCTTTTATATATATCTTCTTACAAGCTCCGTAGGCACCGACCCACAAGAGACACCAATCCCCTTATAAATGTGCTCACATATATGATATATATATGCTGTAAATTCTTCTTTATTCTGTCTTTCATACAACTGAAAATCTGCATCACAATCTTGATCAAGCCTTCAAAATACCTCTCACAATAAAGCATAAGACCTCCTTGAATATCTTCACAAAAATGAGATCAAAAGGATCTCTTAAATATGCTCAAATATTTAACATATAACTGCTGTAATAAGCCTTTATTTTTGCCATTCATATACTTAAGATCTGCTTTTTATTCTCTTATTAACACGCACTCTCCACACAAATCTTATTTCTTTTCACATCTTCGTATCTAAATGAAGAGATGCAACACTTCACAAAGGATGCATTGCTTTCCAAGGGAGACACCCTTCCTTTACTAATTGCTATCTTTCTTAAAACATAATCACTGTTTTAATATAAACTTAATTGCTGCTCTTTTATTCTTTATCGCTGTCATTAGCAATATTTATCGCCGCCTTAGGAGATCATGTTAGTCGCTGCCTTTGGAAAAATATATTCACTGCTGTTCATTATTCATGACTATTCTTTACAAAATTTTATTTAACTTCACTCAACAATATTAATCAACTTCTCTATTATAGCCTCTTGTTCACTAGCATCAACACTGGTGTTGGGAAATATGAATAGATCTTGGGCTAAGACTATGAATACTTGGACCTTCACTTCTTACAATAATGTTGGCTAAAACTCTGACTTCAACTTCTACTATAATTGCACCTACAATATCCTTGACTATGACAATCATAGCTTGGACTTCGGCTATAACAATGACTTTGACTTCGGGAATAGGTACTTTGATACCTTGTCTACACTAACAATCTAACCCTTATGTATAAATGAGAGAAAGGATTACGAAACTCTAAACCATCAAGCTTCCTTATCACAAACTTAGTATCTTCATAGGTTATATAGTCCAGTACCACTTCTTTTGCAATATACTTCAGCAAAGCATACATCAATAGCACGTGGCATGTGATCCTTTAAATTTTGGTAAGATGCTGAAGAAAGTAATCCATACAAAAGAACTCGATATCCAAAGCATCTACATGTACTACTTGAATGGCTACCAAAATAGTAGTTACCATTGTCATAGAGAATTGTTGATATCTTGGATGAATCGATCTACTCATTCCTTCATCAATATTTTTGGTATATTTCCCAAAATTCTTACTTGAATGCTCTATATAAAATCGTTAGTTTTGTATCGCATCCTTGGTACCTTGTAAACATGTTGACATATCCATCGTTCCATCTTCAAACTTCTTATCATTTTAACCAACATTATCCTTGAATGGCTAACCATCATCAATTCCAGATGTTCTTTGCACTTCATCCTTCAAAATATGATTCTCAATTGCAAGTAGGCAAGATCCTCGTATTAGCTTTTTGGTGATCATGGAAGTATTCTTGTCCTCTCCTTCAAATATGTTATCTTAGTCATGCTCATTGCCATTCACTAAATCATTGTAGCATTAATTTCCATTTGACATCAATGACAATCATGTTTTCTCACCTTTGACATAAATGACAGCTATTCCAACACATGAATATTAGAAGGATTTATCACAAGGATGAAGGATTGAGAGAGAAAGAGAATGTTTTTGAAGGAAAAAGAAAAATCAGATTTGAAGGAGATAGCTAGGATGGTAACCAAGAAGCAAGAAGAACAACCTATACACCCACGACAACAAGATGAATGGGTGAGATATCACGCTGATTATATCGTCCTGAATCCTGCCATTTGTCATGACGTCTTTAGACAAGTATTACGATATGAATGTCACGTTAGCATGACTCTACTTGTCGAGCATGATACCAACGGTACTAACACTACCACAACACAAAATAGAGTAAAAAAAATCATGAAAATCGAGCCTAGGACCTTGCTAGGTACCACAAATATCTCTACTTCCCTTCCAAACACGTAGGAAGGAAAATGACTGTTTCACTTTGGATCAATGACAACTACTGCATTTCATAGTTAGCAATGGAAGTCAAAAGAACTTGATTTATCTTTAAGCGATTTGAAGAATGAACTTGCCACTGATGCCTCAAGCACAACCATACTCCATTGGATGGTTCAATTCAGGCACCAGAAAACACATCACTCAACAATGTCAACTAGCATACAACATCAAACCTCTTTAGGATATAATCCTTTGTGATGTTGTGCCAATAAAGGTATGTGATGTTTTACTTAGGCAACCATATCTTTATCCTAACATGTAGTCTATGAAGAAAATCACAGATATTTAGTAGAGGATGTCAATGATTGAAGATATTGCATACCAGAGGTAAAACAATCACTTATTAACACCAAGCAATATAAGAGTATAGTTATAGAAAGAAATTTGTGCTTTTAATGGTGATATCTGAATGGAAGAACATCTCAAGGTAACAAAACTCATCGCAACTCCTATAGTAGCATTGGCAAAGACCACAAATTTGAACTACAAGATGGAAAAGTACAACGCTATCTTTCAACCACAAATAGGCACTCCCACACATTATATTGTAAGGCATGCCATTCCTCGACTAGCTTTGCCTAATGCTTCTGGATCATTTCTATGATCAATCCATGAACTTGTAGAAAAAGAATGTATCAAATCAAACTTATCACCTTGCAGAAGCCATATGGTGCTAGCACAAAAGAAACATGGCACATGCAAGTTGTTCATTGACTATAGAGCTCTCAACAAGATCATTGTGAAAAATCAATACCCTCTTCGAAGGATAGAGGACTCGCTAAATTAGTTCCCCATTGCAAAGTTCTTTACCAAGACTGATCTTAAGTCTAGGTACCATCAATTTCTTGTTGAGCCCACAAACATCTAGAAGATAGCCTTCAAGGCCAAAGAAACGTTCATCTAGAAGATAGCCTTCAAGGGCAAAGAAAGGTTCATCTAGACAGCAACACGATAGAAAGCATTTGAAGTCTTGAAATGCAAACTCTATTCCATGAGAATCCTTGCACAACTATTTGAGATGAAGATCGATGCTTCAAATTATGCAATTGGAGCTATCCTCACTCAACATGCTTATTTGGTTCATATCATAGTGAGATCTTCACCATGTCAGTCAAAAATTACCCAGCATATGATTATGAGTACTTCGTGCCATTGTTCAAGCATGTGCGCACTGGAGCATTATATTTTGGACAAGGTCACTATGATCCAATTGCAAACTGTCTAAGGCATTTGCCAGTTCAAGCTCCTCTCTATTCTTGAGACTTGTAAACCTGATGGTGGAAATCTATTTCCATGGGCTTCCCTACAACCAAACACAATAATGATCATGTCCCTGTAGTGGTTGATGGATTTTCCAAAATAGTAATTTTAATTCCTTGCAAGAAAGCCATCATAGCTCTAGAAACAACTAACCTGTGTTTTCATAGTGTCTAGGAATCCTAGCACATATCATTTTAGATATGCATAGCAAGTTCTTGAGCAATTTCTGGAAAGCACTTTAATCTATGCTAAACACAAAGTTGAGCAAATCCACTGTGTTTCATCCCTGGATAGTTGGACCAATGGTAGTAAATAATATGGCAATAGTTCATCTTCTTAAGGTGTACAATTCAAAGAAGCCTCACATTTGCGATGAAAGTCTATCATTTATTCAACACAGCAACAATAGAGCTCTACAACACAACCCTTTTCAAGTTTAACTTGGCTTCCAACCATTGGCACCCATTGAAATAGCTTATCTTATGCCCATAATAACCATATCAACCCCTTCACCTTTAAAGGAAGTTAACAAAGTTGTTCAATCATTGAGCATATTCAACAACAAATGCAAACCATGCTACAACAAACTAATGCAAAGTACAAGCAATGCCATGACAACACACAGGGCATTGCACGCCTTACAAGTTGGAAATCGAGTCTAGCTATATCTACAAAAAGAAATACTAACACAAACTTACCATGAGATTTGTCCACTTAGTACAAAACCCATACCATTACCAAGCAAGTAAGAGAAAATGTATTTTAGCTCCATCTACCTTTGTACAGTGGGCAACATCCAATTTTTTATGCATAATTCTTGCATCCTTTCCTCCTTTTTGGATTCTTCAGATGTTGTAGAGACACTTCAACAAACACAGATCAATCCAAAATGTAGCATTCCATAAAAATTGGATAAGTCATTGACACCAAGGTCAAACAAAAAAAATAAACCCAAAAAATCCCTCTCTTCTAGCTCAACGAAGCAAGTCAAGTTGTTTCTCAAACAAAATGGTATGCATAAGCTCATTGCAAGTCAATTTCCAGATCTTTTATCACATGTGCCTACAATGGGGACCATTGCTCTTCAAAAAGGGGTAACTGATCCTTGAGGATTTGGACCACTTAAACCTATCGCAAATCCCAAATGTTGCAGATGGCCTTTTTGGTTTCATTAGCAGAATCCTCATCCTAATAGACACCCTTGGCACAAACTAAATGTCATAACTCCATGTTGGCAATACTGCACAACTTGATCTAGTCTAGCAGTTATAAGAGGTTGTGACAGTTGCAATAAGAATATGAACCATCACTTTCCAACTGACCCATCCTATTCCTTTCTGTTGTATAAATAGGTACATTGTCATTCTTTGTAAGGCTAGACATAGATAGATGGTTGAATAAGGATAAAGACATTACATATGTTCTCACAAATCATGTACAAAGCTAAGCCTAATACAATCTTTCTATTACAGTTCTAATTGTATGCTTTCTATCTCTGTTGTTCAATATTTATTTGCATATTGTTAAATCGCCCTATCACAAATAAATCTTCCACAATAATAACCTAATTGAATCTCTTTGATTGGGTTGTCCACTGCACTTTACACTTAGGCGCCAGATCACAAAGGTGCATATTTTCACTCAATATACTGAAGATAAGGGTGAAAACATTTCGATTCATTGTTTCTGATGCAATATGTCATACAGCGATATGAGTTTGTATAGATTTCAGCTTCTTTTACTCAATAAATGATAAATTGAAATTTCTTTTATTGTTTTGTATAATACAGTTGTCAAATATTAATTTTTATATATTATTTAATAATCATCAACCAGCTGTCCCCAAAATCTGGAAAAAAATTACCACCCAAAACCCTTCCCACACCCCCACATCGAATAAGATAAAGTCACAATCCAAAGAAAAGTTATTAAGGTGACTACTTATCAATCACACTGCAATCGACAAGAAAGCAAATAAAATTTACCCTCAGAGCATGAAGCAATAATTGTACTGCCATCTGCATTTCCATAGGTTGCAGAAATTCCAACAAGTGTTAAGATGCCTTTCTTGTCATGCACTTTCTGCTTTTCCCATTTCACTTCAGGCAGGGGAAGTTTAGAATGTTCATTAACATCTTCGGATGACTTACGAGCTGCTTCTCCATACATGGATAAGGAAGATCCAGAAATATTATGTGCTCCCACAACTAGCTGTGATGCTTCCTTACAAAAAGTAACTGCTACTGGATGGCTTCCACTTGGCATATTGATCCGTAGGAACCTATAACAGATCAAATAATAAAACGTTAGAAGTAGCATCAGGGATCACTTGCATAAGGTTCACATACTAAACAATAAAAACACATAACAAATAAAAACAGACGAATAAGCTCACAAAAAAGGAAAGAACCAATATTAATATCCATAAATAACCAAAGTAGGTAAATGGGACTACAAATGGCAACACATTGCAATAGTCAGAACAAGGGTAACAAAGGATTTTGAGTTGCTTACTTGAAACTTTTGCTCAATGCATCATCCAATTTAAATACCCTCACTACCCTGTCTGCACAAGCTGTACATAGATATAAATGACAGTAAGGATGGAGGAAAAAGAGCTCACTGATGCAATTTAAAGTAAAGTAACATCTGGCATTATGACATAAAATAATGTAGTCCCACGACAATATATGCCGCATACTTGAAAGCTGAAATCAAGCAAAACCTGGAAACCTTCTGAACATGGGATTTTGGCACAGTTTAGATAAGAGCAATCTTCACATCAGTTTAAAATTATTATAATGACTGATTATGGCCACGTGATATATTAAAGTTTATTTAGATTTCTAAATCTATTTCACTGATTGAACATTATTCAACAGCAAAGTTTTGCATACATCACATGGATCTGGCAATTATCTTGTTGCGCATGGTGAATCTTGAAACTGAAGGAAAGATTGATAACAATTATCAATTAATTGTTTGATATCTTCCTACAATTTTATTAGATGCAATTACGGATGGGATAAAAAAGATTAACAAAAACTAAAGTTAGTATTGTCTGCATGTAAGGCATACAAAACACAATTTTTATTTATAGGTGTTTATCTGCAAGCAGTAGTATAGTCTCACATTGATTGGAATTTATAAGTTATTTCACAGTGGGACTAATCAAATTGATTAAAAACTTTGCAATTTGATAGGAATAAATACTACATTTTAAGTTTATCGACAACACACCAGGCAATTCTGATTTTTCATACTCAGTATTTAGCTTCCAGATTCAAAATCTCCAATAAAAATGGCATATAGGATCTTTATATTTTGGATATATATTATCAATATTTTTAAAACAGGGGCTTCTTGATATGCTCCAACCCTAAATCTTACTCGCCAACTAACGAATGCAAACTATCCACACAGAAGAGCAACAAGGTCTTCAAATCATCCCTTCACCCAGGCAGCGAGACTATTGGGCGTTGGTACCACTTCGATGGGGTGAGGGAGAATGCCCAAAGGTGATTTGAGTGCTAAGGCATCCAAGTTTGAAAGTGCGCAGTTGAAAAAGGTAAGAAAACAGTTCACAGGCCTCACAAAATCTCCCATGAATCTCACATCTAAAACCCTAATGAATCAGACTATGATGCCCATGAGAATAACAGGTTTTCTAGAGATTTGAATGTCAGCATGGTTTTGTGGACAACCATAGCAACTCATTCAGCCTACATGAACATTCAAAATCCCATCTCTAATAATTCAATCCACTCTCTACTCCTGCCTTTCAATCCCTGGAAGAGATGTTTTCTACTTCCTTACACCCTACTATTCATATTCCTAAGTTTACATGGATGAGGGGATCATAAACCACAAAGTGCCCAAAACTGTGTGATCTACTTACATTGAAAACAAGGCAGAGGAAAGAGGTCAAGGAGAAAGAAATATTCATCTACCACTAAGCAAAGGATTTCTTTTGTCATGGAAATTTTTCCCCACAGTGAAAGGAAAGTTATGAAAGGATTAAAGGGAGATAGAAAAATAAAAGATAACACGATCCTATGAAAGGATTAAAGGGAGATAGAAAAATAAAAGATAGCACGATCCTTTGGTTGAAAGGAGAAAAATGAAGAATGTTTATGAAAACTCTTTTAAAAAGGAGAAATAAATGTATTTATTAAAATATTATTAAAGATAACCATTGTGAAAGTGTGATGGTTTGGGAACCACCCTCATAAAGCATTTATGTGAGACTTGGAAAGGACATGGAGATCATTCAAGTAAGAAGAAGGTGGTTTGGTGAGCTATGGGCATTGGAGAAGAGAGCGCACAGACTATGTTCCTCTTAGGGTACAATGTACATCCAAGACTGTCCTAGATAGGGCTTTTGTGCAACAAGCACACACTATGTTTTTACACGGATTTTTAAAAGTGTGCCATAGCTATGAGGTCCAATACAATTGAAATCTTCATAGGTTGGGAGTGACCTTTCTAAGTGTTGTGAATCAAATAAGTACTGAGATTACTATTACTCAAAGATATTTATAGTTATTGTTGAGAAACCCCACTGATTTCTTGTCAAATAAACATCCACATACACTTGCAAGGAAAGGTTTATTGTTGTTACAAGGTCTGTTATAGTTTTTGCATTGTATTTCCCTTTGCTATTACAAATTTGAGGCACTTATGCATTCAAGGAAACCACTACATTTCACGAAATGAACATGCACTTGAAATACAATCTAAATACTTTGAAACAGTGAATAAAAGTTTATTTCAAGTCTTCCGTAGTACTTTACAGGTGATGACAGCCAACATCAATCTTCAAAAACCTTTATTTCATTGCTTGCACTTAGCAATTGCCAGCCTCAAACAGCCAAATCAATCCTGAATCACCAATGAAATCCCTGGATCCCAAACCAGTCTAGGAGGTCTATAGTTCCTTCTGCCTGGAGTACTATACAAATGGTCCCTTGCAAATGAAACCTCTTGATGTCTTTCTGTTAAAAGAGCAACCAAACCTTGTAAGATTTCAATCAACTCTTTGGAAATTCGCCCTTCACTATTGTTGGTTAACAGATTTGTCACCTAACTCTATATTCTCTCGCCCATGGAGGTGACAACTGAAACTAACAATTGGGCCAGGTGTAATGATATTTTACACCCACTCTCTGCTTATTTTACAAATTGCAGCTACCTTCTGATAATATACAAAGAATAAATTCCACGTTTGCTTTTAACCAAAAAGCAAATAAGGTAGAGCTTTTAACTAGAAAGCTTTAAAAAAGTGAAGATCATAATAGAATTATAACTGAGTAGGATACAAAGATTCTACCGTGAAAACACTTAAGATTTATCACATCCATAATATCACCATTCGATTTGTTCAAAGCCAAAGTATTCATAGCAATTTTTCAAATACTGTTTTCATAAATCATCTAACAGATATCGAGAAAAGATAACCCAAATAGCAGAGTATTCAACATAGGAAGAATAATCAATCCATTAACCATAACTCAAAGTTTACGATCTATGAATCTGCATTCAGATTTCTTTCATTAACATCCATTCAAAAGTAATCAAGTATATGGAAAAACAGCCAAAAAGATTCACTTCATAAACATCTATCCAACATATAGATATCTTTCCTAATTGTCTTGAAACTAACGGCCTCTTAAAGATGACCATTTTTAAAGCAACAAAAAAGTTAACATAAATTAAAAACAAGATAACGGCCCTCCAGAGCCAATAGTTTTTGGGTATCCAAACAGGGAAGAAATATAGAAACAACAATAAAACAAGAAATCAAGAAATGATGATAGCCCCATATCCTTAGCTCCTTCTCCTCCACGCGGTGCCTCCTCCGCAGCATCGTTCGCAGGTGCTTCTCGCACTGCTCATGCCAGCATTTTTTCTTTGTATGCCCTATACTTGGAAATGATTGGTGTAACTGATCTAGCATTGGGGTTTACTGTGATATTCACCCTCAACTTATATTTACTCAGCTTCCAATCCGCTTCCATGATTTTTGGGTGCACATCATCAACTTCATTTTTAAAAGTTGGGAGATAAGATGCCAAGTTCTTCAAAGTCTCCATTGTCTTCTCACTTACCCTTTCGGCAAACAATTCCTTAATTATTCTTGTCTTGAAGCTTTGGGACACATCAATGCTCTTATGTAGCTTATCTCCATCTCCTTCAAATATATTTACCTCCAAAGTAGACAAGTTATTCTTTAAACCTTGATGTCTAACCGAGACTACGCCAGGATTGATCTTATTTGTGTATCTAGTTCATCAATTATGGAGATTTTCCATTCTAGCATATCTACCCATGTGGCAGACTCGTTTTCACTCTAATTGCTAATTCAAAACTTTGAAACTTCTTGCAATTCATGAAGGATCACGGGCAAATTATTTCTCCCCTTTTACATTTTGTAGATCACCGTTCCAGGCCTTCACTTTTCTGATATCAGAGCATATGCTCTCATGGATTCCTCAATGCATATTATTCCATCCAATATGATTTTACTAGCCCACTTATCTACTACTAAGGTGATAAATTTACTGCTTTTGATTTGTTTCAATTTATCGGGGTCCAACCCCTCAATAGGAATACTCGCAGTTTGATTCGTAGGCTGGTCACTGATTTGCAAAATGGATTGAATAAAGGAAGTCAAAGAGCTCACCTATTTTGCAGCACTAAATTCTTTTGCACCTAGAGTTTGACTCTTTTTGACAATGCACCCACAGAGAACTTCGCATGATAGATATCCCCTTCAATAGTAGTCAGACCCAAATCCACTCTACGCAGGCTAAAGTCCAACTCTGTGACTTTGTGTTCATTTTTATCTCCAATGGGGTCTGTGATTTCCAAGAGTCTGTGAGCTGAGATAGGATCGGCAATCATCTCGGGCATTCTCCTGGCCTTCTTAGGCTTGGACTTTCTTGTAACAATTTAGCCACTATGTCCACTTCCATATCTAGCATAGAAGTACACCTCTTTTTCTTCTCCACAACTTTCTTTAGCCACGGAGGTGAGGTAACAACGGATGAATAGGGGACACTAGTTATTGCATTAGTGGGTGGTGGAGGTGCAAAATCAATAGGAGCAGAATCACCGAGTATGGAGAAATCAGAACTATCAAAGAAAGTGTTGGCAATATTATCTCCACCAATCTGGTTGAAGATAAAAGAATCATTTTCTTGGGCAGTGCCCGCAATAGTTGACATGTTCTCAGGTGCGGGGGAAACAGGAACAAAAACTTCTTGGTCCGCCTTTCCCTTGGAGGAGGTCGGTGCACCTTCTTCACATATGGATTTCAGCTCCATAGTATCCTTTGGTTGCTCTCCATCTCCTCCAAATTGGGAATTACTTCTTTGGGGAGTGGGATTTGATATGGTTGGAGCCTTAGAGGTGGCTGAATTATGAGATGCACTCTATTCGGGGTTTGGCGTACCCTTTGATGCAGAGGAACCAATGAATTCTTTTGTCTTCTTCTCAGCCCACCTCCTTGTTCTTTCCAACAGATGTGAGGTCCTATTCTATATATCCATGGTATTCTTGTCTGACTAAGAAAGCTGAGGGAGGGGTATAAGAGCAATATTTTGAATAAATTTCATCAATCATGTCCAAACCATCATCAACCAAATTTGCAGGAATAGAGAGAGGTAGCTTAAAGGCCCTGACTTGATCCAGAGTCAACCTCATGTAGTCTCTCCTCTGTACCTCCCTAGCATCTAGGCAATCTTCCCAGTAATCTTTTAGTCATCGCTTTACTATCATAGTAAGGCCTCTGTGATAGAAACTAAAAATTTGAATTTCAATAAAACTTTTCCTGCCATCTTAGCGGCCTCATTGCTCTTGCAAGCAAAATCCATCAAGGAAATGGGGAATAAATACCCTTTCTTCTTCATGTGATCTATATACTTTACATTTACCTTAGCCATCTAGCAGCATACTTCCAAAACACAAAATAATTGGAATCATATTTAGGCAATTTACACAGGGTATCTTCAAAACCCCCAATCCTCAAGTAGGAGAAACTATCGAATTGAATGAAATAGCTGCCATACTGAGTCACCAAGGTTGTTGCCTCTAAAGAAAACCTCTTCTTCGGCAATCCTTCAATCCTCTTAATTACTACCCACAGAAAGGCATCATTGACACAAAGATAATCATCCCTACCTTCTTTTGTAACTGCAAGAAGTATTCATACACAGGCATATCTACCATTGGAGACTCTAGGGTTTGCAGGCTGAGACAGGTCATTTCTTTGCTTGCAAGGATGTATATCAACAACGAGCACATATGGAAAGAAGCCCTTCAGCTGTGACCAGCTAGTTGTTCATGCAAATGCTAGCTTATTAACCTCGCCCAATCAATGTATTTATTATCACCACAAATGACTATCGTGAATTGGCACATCCAGAACGAAAAATCCTCTGATACAGCACTTCTCAAGGAAAATATAATTTCTAGGTTTGGTGTCCCGCATAAAATTGTGTCGGATAATGCAGCCGCCTTCTCTTCTTATGAGGTAACCCACTTTTGTTTTGATTATGGTATTATCTTAGCACATTCTTCTGACTACTATCCTCAAGGTAATGGTCAAGTGAAATCAAGTAATAAGAATTTTGTTACCATCATACATAAACTTGTGAACGAAAATCACAGATCCTGGCATAAGGCTCTATATGATGCTTTATGGGCGGATAGAACTACTCCCCAAAAGAGCTATTGGCATGTCACCATTTCAGTTGCTCTATGGGGTGAATGCAGAGATACCTATTACTTTAGAGCTTCCCACTTTAAAGTTAGCTAAGGCAATTGAAGATGATCCATTTGAAAATGCCTTAGATAAGAGAAAAGTGTTCCTTTCTCAGTCAGAAGAACAACGAACACGGGTGGTAGACCGGATTGCTGAACATCAGAAGCAAGTTAAGGTTCTTTTTGATAAAAAGCAAAGCAGAGAGAATTTCAGGTTGGTGATAATGTTCTACTTTGGGATAAAAGAAGAGAGCCAAAGGGTATGCACGGGAAGTTTGATACTCTTTGGCGTGGACTTTTCACCATTCATCAAATCGCTGATGAAAATAGTTTTCTGCTGGCATATCAAGATGGAACTCCATTTTCGCTGTCCTACAGTGGACAGCATTTGAAGCATTATTTCGAATAAGTTTTGTGCATAACTCCATGTCTTTGAGTCTTTTTCTTTTCCTTTAGTTATTTTTTATTTTTGTTTTGGTCGCTTAACTTTGTTGCCCAATGGCCAAACAAAGGCACTTAGAGATCTAGCTTCTATTCCTCTCAATCTTTCAGAGGACGAATGAAAGAAATTCCCCAGTTAGAGCTAGTTGTTGTCTTAATTTTTGAATTTGCAAAAATTAAACCACCCCTACAAATTTTTATCCAAAATTTGTAATTTTTGTTTGTAAGGCACACAACTTACGAGGTTCTAAATCTTGTATTTGTTTATGCCTTATAGCTAGTAGGCGTTTTTTTTAGGAGAGCGAAAATTCTCTCTTAGTCAATTTTTCTCTCATGCCTTGGAATTTCTTCATATTGGGCGCAATTTTCTCCTTGGGGAGACATTTCTTTGAATTTTGAGTTTCTCGAATTATTTCCCCTTGCTTTGAATTCCTTTCTCAATTTTGTCCTTGGCAGTTGTTTCATCGCATCGAAGGAACCTTGATTGCTTGAAAACTTTCCTCCTTAACACCTTACTAGCGCCCTATTTATGCCTTTGGGCGGAATATGCACATGGAGGACTATTCCTCCTCAACACCTTTCTAGCACCCAATTCATTCCATGAGCGCCATTTCCACTAGGAGCAGGAAAATTACGTTTGGGAGGAAATTCCTCCCTTACTCCTCTTTAGTGCCCTACTCCAACCTAGAGCATCAATTCTACTTGATGGAGGAAATCTTCTCTTGGAATAAAATTCCTTCCTTACTTCAATCCAGAGCTCTACCTCTTGTCTAGGCGTTATTTCAATGTGGAGCAGGATTTTTGACAAATTTTGGAATTCCTCCATGAGGTCATTTTAGCACCCATGCACATCTTTGAGTGGAAATTTGCTAGGGAACGGGAGTTTGAGATTTTCAAGAAATCCCTCCCTGACCTTTGTTTGGCACTCCTCTCCTAGGTTTGGGCACTATTTTCACTTGCAAGAGGAATTTTGAAATATGTGATCTTTCCTTCACTTTCTCATTTTGGCACCTTGCCCCTATCCTTGGGCGCTATTTCACTATGGTGAAGGATTTTCTGAAAATTTTGGAATTCCTCCATTGCCTCCATTTGGCGCCCATTCCTCATTTGATATGCATTTTGACCAGGATGAAGGAATTTTGACAAACTTAGAAATTCTTCATTGCCTTAGACATTTTTGCTCACCACCTCAAATTGGATGCCACTTTTGGAATGAAGTGGAGTTTTCCTACCTTAGAAGGATTTTCATGCTTTTTCCACTTCAGGAAAGAATTTCATACTTAGCAATTTTTTTCTAACCACTTGTTTGTCTTTTCAAATTTCTGTATTTAGACATGGATTTTCAGGAATGCTCTGCCTTCAGTGTGTGCCAACTGCCTGAGATGGACCTGCCAAAGATAGACTTACTAAAAATATTAAGTACTTCCAAACATCAAATTAGGACAAACCGGGACAAGGACACTTAATAAAAATAGAAACTGCTAAAAATAGTAAGTTTGATTTTTGGCAAAATTAATCTAACTTGGGGCGTAGTGAAACTTACTAAAAATAGTAAGTGCTCAGAATTCGCTCAAATTTCACTGGTAGCTTCCTTGAAGGAGTCTGACTTCATTGCAATGCTCAGATTTTCTAAAATCCTAAGGAAATGACCTCAAATCTAAGTCTAAAGGGTAAAACCCTAAACTAGACAAAACAAGTTCCAAACTTAGTCAAATTTGCTCAAAACACTTGCAAACCTTATCAGAATTCACCAAAAACACTTGCAAACCAAGGAGACCAAAGGGATTGCTACAAAAAGACCCAAACAGCCAAAACCAAATGACCAAGAGGGCCTAAAAAGTAGGGGGTCCCCATTTGGAATGGGGTGATGTGTGATTGAATAACAACACAACCTTCTGAAGATGAGTGGACGTCTCTGAAGTCTGCCCTTCAGAAGTTATAAATCTGAAGAGTTTATTTAGTTTTGGCCTTTTTGCTTTTTGACTACGAACTAGAGTATTTGGGTTCCCGCCTCCACAAGCGAAGGCTCCCTTCGAGTTGCTAGAGTTGTGGATTAAATTCACATTTTGCTGTTTTGAATCAAGAGGCGTTGATAGAAACAATGCTAAAATCACAAGCAAAGGTGAGCATTATGTGATGCATAGTGGTTTTTCCTGCAAACATCCCTTTTGTTAATCAACTAAGTAGTGTTTCAAGACACGTGGCAGCTCCTCACTCTTTCCTTCCTTTTGAATTCCCGACTTCCCTTCAAGCAATGCAAAAGAGACATGTGGAGCATTTTGTGATGCACAATGGTTTTTCCCACAAGCATCCCTTTTGTTAATCAACTAAGTAGTGTTTCAAGACACGTGGCAACTCCTCGCTCTTTCCTTTCCTTTGAATTCCCAACTTCCCTTCAAGCAACGCAAAAGAGACATGTGGCAGCTTTGTGCACCACAGGAAAGGTAAAAGCCAAGAAACTTTTGGGAGCAGCACTAATCTCCTAGCATGCCACTTGACACGTTTTCACTTCTTTCAAGAGCCACTTCAATTGGCTCGATTTTAATGTGCACCATTGGTTGGAGAAAAGAAAAGGGGACAACCTGCTCTTCTTCAACGACGAAGAGTTTGAAGCCCCTTGCATGCCGCACTTTTGTTTCTTCTACAATAGTTTTCATCCCATGCATACCTCTCCCTCAAAGTTTGAATCATGAGGCAATTGGTTGTTGCAACTAGCCATCATTATGGAATTTCAGGTCGGAGGTTCCACTAGGTTTCTGTTACCTGGGGATTCCCACCGACCTGCTAAGGGATGGCTCTATATATTGGTTGTTTTTCATTTTGGAAGGTGTTCATGAATTGAGAGTTGTAGAACTATGTTATAGTAATGGCTCTATATATTGGTTGTTTTTCATTTTGGAAGGTGTTCATGAATTGAGAGTTGTAGAACTATGTTATAGTAATTTCTAGGAGTTCGTAGTTAGTAGTAATATTAAGGAAAAATAGGAGTGTTTTAATTTTGCTAAACCCTAACAGGTGCCCCTCACAAAAAGGATTCTAAATATTTTAAGTTGTGTCAAAAAGACCTTTTTAATTTGTTCTCCCCATGCATACCTCTCCCTCAAAGTTTGAATCATGAGGCAATTGGTTGTTGCAACTAGCCATCATTATGGAATTTCAGGTCGGAGGTTCCACTAGGTTTTTGTTACCTGGGGATTCCCACCGACCTGCTAAGGGATGGCTCTATATATTGGTTGTTTTTCATTTTGGAAGGTGTTCATGAATTGAGAGTTGTAGAACTATGTTATAGTAATTTCTAGGAGTTCGTAGTTAGTAGTAATATTAAGGAAAAATAGGAGTGTTTTAATTTTGCTAAACCCTAACAGGTGCCCCTCACAAAAAGGATTCTAAATATTTTAAATTGTGTCAAAAAGACCTTTTTAATTTGTTCTCCCCCAAACAATGAAGAGGATGTGGTGTTTTGTGTTCAATATTGTGGAAACATTTGCTTGCTATTATTTCTAGTTTTGCTTCAGTAACTTCTAACTCTATGGTTATGATTGTTTTTTGGAGTAATCAATCGTGCATTTTCTCTTTCAAACCTCTATGAAGGTTTTATGAATTAAGTTACATTATGCATTACTGAAAGTGAACCTCATTAAATTCTAGCATGTCACCTTACAATAGACTTACAGTTTCATGTTTATTCCTTTCAATGTATCTCCCTCTCACTTTTTATCCCCCATTTAATATACAAAGAGTCGCCTTCTAAAATCCCTAAGGTTGTTTCACTAGTTGCAGTCCCACACCTCTGAAACTTCTGAATTGCTCCCTAAGTGTAAGCTTTGGAGATCAACAAAGGTCATCATCCATTTTTGGTGGGAACCCTTTAGACCGATTTGTTTCATGGTGAAAATTTATCGTCCTTATTGTGTTGAAAGGTCCTTGGTTGGAATTTGCTCCAAGAAATAGAAAACTCCATGCTTCTTGATTTCTTGATGGCTTCTTGGAGTGTTGATGGGTCAAAAGCTTTAGCCCATCCCCCCAACTAGCCCTTCACTAAAAAGAACAAGTCTTCTTTCTAAGATATTAAGCACCATCACTAAAAGTCTTTGTAAATCAAAAATGTAGGCATCAACCATCCCATGTTGTCTCAATTGTGTCAATTCTGAAAACTGCAATTCAAGGTCTTTCTTGTCAAACTTTTCAACATGTTTATTGGTAAATTCATCGTAGGTGGTAATGAGATTGTGCCCTAGGGTTACCAACTCATGATACCATCATTCAAAAGCTGCTCAATCTAAAGTCCAAAATGTAGCAAATTCAGTTGCCTCTTCTGCTAGCATTGGTATCAAGGACAAAGAATTGTCCAATTCCTAGCCCCATGAATGAGCAGTACTCTTATCACTCCCATAAAAATGAGAAAGTGTGACCTTTTCCAAAGCTTGTTGATAATTTCTCTAAAGAATAGGACATCTATTATCTTATCTTCCACCACCTCTCTTCTTCTAATTCATGAATTAATCAAAGAACAAAATGTCATGAATCTCCACTAGAAAGGTCACATATTCTACATAACTTGCCCTCACTTCATCTACCAATATTATTCAGGCTTCATGGGTAATTTGAACCTGCTCCCTATGATTGAATGTTAGTTAAAGGGATCTTGAAACAAACCCAACAGCAGCCCCAACAATGTGACCATTACTATTTTGTTAATTGTTGGCGTTAGAAGAACTTTCTCCATTCTGACAAGAGATGCATGAGGCACATTCTAATTCATTTTGACAAAGAGACGAGACATCATGCCAAGCATGACATCAAATTTGATGGTGAGCCCTTCATGCTTCCTAGGTACCTATTGTCATTTTATGACACCCTTGGTCCATCAATAAGAACCGATCAAAGATACGATCCATGGACCAATGCTGCCCTAGTTGATTAAGGAGAAAGCAGAAGAATCATGAAGTGTGAGGTGTTGCCTTGCCCGGACGAAGTTCCTCCCTTAGCCTTTTCTTCCTTCCCCGGAATTCCGGAACCCTGAGGTTCCGAAGTTCCTTCTCTTTGCCTTCTCTCGCTTTTCCTTTTCCGAAACTCCGGAACCCCGAGGTTTCGAAGTTCCCTCTTCGTTTTCTTCTTTCCCGGAACTCCGGAACCCCGAGGTTCTGAAGTTCCTTCCCTTTGCTGCCTCTCCTTTCTTTTCTCGAAACTTCGGAAACCACAAGTTTCCGAAGTTCCCCCCTTTCTTTCCCCTCCTCTTTTGTTCCCCGGAACTCCGGAACCCCGAGGTTCCAAAGTTCCTTTCTCTTCTTCTTCCCTTTCCCGGAACCCCGAGGTTCCAAAGTTCCTTTCTCTTCTTCTTCCCTTTCCCGGAACCCCGAGGTTCCGAAGTTCCTTCTTCGTTTTCTTCTTTCCCGAAACTCCGGAACCCCAAGGTTTTGAAGTTCCTTCCCTTTGCTGCCTCTCCTTTCTTTTCCCGGAACTTTGGAAACTCCAAGTTTCCGAAGTTCCCCCCTTTATTTCCCCTCCTCTTTTGTTCCCCGGAACTCCAGAACCCCGAGGTTTCGAAGTTCCTTTCCCTTGCCTTCTCCGGAACCCTGAGGTTTCGAAGTTCCCTCCTAGCCTTTCTTCCTTCCTTTCTCCGGAACTCCAGAAACCCGAGGTTCCGAAGTTCTCTTCCTTTGCTTCCCTTCTTCCTTCCCGGGAACTTCGAAACCCCGAGGTTCCAAAGTTCCTTCCTTAGCCCTTTTTTTAGTTCCCCGAAACTCCAAAACCCCGAGGTTCCTAAGTTCCCTGCTGCTCTCCTTTCTCCTTCCCAGAACCCCGAGGTTCCGAAGTTCTTTCCTTGTCTTCCCCACTTCGGAAACCCGAGTTTTTGAAGTCCCTAGACTTCTTTTCGGCTAGCAACACTTTTGGATGGCGTGATCGACACTCAAAGCTTTAAATGCTCTGACAGCTTTGGTGACTTATGCACCTTCTTTTGTGGAGCCACAGGGCTGCATTTAATGCTTTTGGCAAGATTTCCATCAAGAGAGGTACGGGGCCATGCTTGTTGTGGTGACTTATGTCATATCTGCATACTCTGACTTTGGAAGGTCAATCAATCCACCCTTCTCAGGGTTGCCTTTTCAAGGCATGGCTAGGTTGCTTGCATGCACAGAAGTCAAGTGCATGCACTTCCTTGCACTCCCAGACTGACATGCAAGGGTCATGATCACTCTTGTAACCATTTTTCTATATAAAGGTTGTTAAGCCTCATTGTAAAGGGTTCTCTCCCTGCTGGCTTGAGCTATTCTATGCTCTCCCACTTCTCTTGTATTTATCTTGCATTTATGCAACTATAAGTTTGACCATTGGCCATATAATGAATTAAAATCACCATTCTTGCCTTCCTTCAAAGTTATGAATGCTGTGTATGTTTCCTTACCTTCATCATAGGTGTATGTTTTGTGGCTCTTCTCTCATTTATGTCGTGTTAACTTATTTTTGAGTGCAACTTGTGGGAAGCCTTCTCCCCTCTTGGCATTCAGCGAATTCTAACCTCCATACATGCATTGGGGTCACTCATACAACTTAAGTTTGTGCATCTCTTGGGTTTTTTAGTTGATTCTTTGTGCCATTTCGGGTAGGGAGAGGAGCAATCTCTTCTTGGTGCATCACCTCCTTTTATTTCAAGGATTTCTCTCTTCCCTTTACCTCTGCAATTTGTTAGGATAGGCCTAGGAGTTAGTTTGAAGTGTTGAGTTGGTTCAACACCTGCACCTAGATTGAGAAGAAGTCGGCCTTCTCCGGAGATTCAACCCCCTTGCGCAAGGTCCCACACTTCGGGGTTGTTTCCATGTTTCACAAGGTTGCTGAGTTGATATCTCGGCAAGGGTGCAAGCTTTTGTGATAACAGTACCCATCAAACAAAATTTTACTCATGGAACTAGCTCGTCAGATGGTGGCGGTGCATGAACACCAATCTAGTTTGCACAAGACTGGTTTTAAGTTCTCTATCACTATTGGGAGATATTCAATAAATTCCATCTACAAGGCTCGAGTCATGGAAGAAGAAATGAATAGAGTGACAATAAGGTTCTTCAAGGCCAGAAAACACTTTGACTACAGAGGTATGAAGAACAAACTAAAGAAAAGTTACCCTCATGTTCATTGAGTAGAGGATGTTTGGATCGATTGTAGAACGAAAGAGGAAAGGCTTGATAACTGTCGCCTTACTCTAGAGCAAATTGAGAACCTCAATCTTGCAGATATTCCTGAAGATCTTGAAGATGATGGAGACATTCTAGATTCTACATATGAAAAGAATAAGGTTACAAATTCACCTTTGCCTCTTATTCAATGGTCCCAAAAGGAAAATATTTCAGTTGGGGCCAGATTTCAGAATATCCTTGCCAACACCAATGTTTGGCTTACACGAAAAGGGATTCAATTAAAACCTTTCCAAACTAGATCAGATGATGACACTACAGGGCCAGTTGGGAAAACCTTTCAATTTAGAACTAAGAATAGAAAAGACCTGACAGCTCCAAAGGTTCCAAAATTCAAATTCACAGTTGGAAAAGGTAAGGATAAGAATCAAGGGGAATCCTCAGCTTAGGACACTCAAACACAAGATGATGTTGAAGAAGAATTGCTCGAGGAAGAAATTGAATAAGAAGGAGAAGAGTTAGAAAAGGAACAAGATTATCCCTTTGCTTGGGCAGCATCTAGGCGGATGGCTTTTAGGATTGCCTCTTGTAGCGTGGAAGGATCTAAGGCACTAACTAAGCCACGGGTGTTATCGGACAACCCTTCTACAAAAAGGTTAAGTCTCTCCTCGGATATTCCCAAAACCATAACTGCTAGTTTTTGAAATTCAGAAATATACTCTTCAAGAGTCCCTCGTTGCCTTATTTTGGCTAACTCCCTAAAGTATTTTGGGGGGTGAGTTTGATCAAACCTTTCAATAAGTCTCCTTTTGAAAGACTCGTAGGTTTTTATGTTTTTATGATCTTGTATGATCAGCCTATGATGCCACCAATCATGGGCAACCCCATCTAAGTGCAATATGGCAAATGTATGGCATCTTTTTCTGTCATGGGACTAAGGGTTAAATAGGTTTCCAACTTTTGGGTCCATGCATGTGCTGTAGTTTTCCCCGTCCCATCAAAATTTAGAACGCTCAATTTTCCTATCTTGTTTTGGATATCATGGTTTGGGCGGTGGTCCCTCTCCCTTTGCGAAGTCTTCATTTTGGTCTCACAATAAGCTGGGAAGGGGATGCTCCTTTTGATCTACATTTGGGTTATTAATCTCTCCATATTTTGTTGAGAATCTTTCTCCAAGTATGAAAGGAGGCAAGGTTGTCTTGGGGGTGGTCCCATTGTCACTAACTAATTGCCTGGAATTTTCATCCCTATTGTTTCCTTGGTTTGGTCTTAAGTTATGCATGGCCTTGCTTATGTTTTGCAAGGCTAGGAGCATGGCTTGATTTGTTTGTTCATTTTTCTCCATAAATTCTCAACTCTTTCCATAATCTGCCTTCTTTCTCTTTCAAGGGCCCTTAAGGTTCTTTGACTTGGTTGCATCAACTATTGACCCCCCAGGATAGCAGGACGATGCTCTCATACCACTGTGATGTCCCCTAATTAGTTATGCTTTTAAATTAACCTAAATTTACCCAAATCTAAAGTAGGTAATTAAGTAAATGGGAGTACCTTTGTATCTTGTTTTCCTGCAACACAAAATATACGAAGTATAACTTATAAACTGAAACATATGCTAATGAATTAGATTAAATGATGTAAATTTTAATGTATAATTACCATTAGTATTAGATTTATTAGATAAAATCAGTTTGTTATATTTGTTAGACAAAGTCAGATTTATTGGACAAAATCAGATTGTAGGTTAGTTGCTTTTCTTAATTATCCAATTCCTTAGTACACTAGGGTAGGCTAGTTGGATAGGGTGTCCAAAAGATCCTCCATCCTAGGGCCCAAGAGCAGATGCTATCTCCTCCTTGGCTCCATATGGCGGGTGTTAAGCATCCATCATGGAGTGGCGTGCCCAGTGAGGTATCCTATCGTCGTTCCCCCTCATCACAACTACCTTCCCTCTTTAGCCCAAGAGCAGATGCTTCACCCCTCTTGGCTCCATGTGGCAGGTGTTAGGCATCCACTATAGAGTGGCGTGCTAAGAGAGAATCCCTCAATTTCAATGAATCATTTATTATATTTATTCAATTCATCTCATCAATGAGTTATTTATTATATTTATTCAATTCATCCCATCATGACAATCAATTATATCTGACATAATTATTACATTATATTACACTACATTAGTGCCTTGTGTTGGATTATCATCAATGTTTTCTGTTACTGTTACTTTGTATCAATATTAACCATTTATTGTCATTAGTCCATTAAAATCTTATTATTCATTATATTATTAGCATCATTACAATAATTTGTGTAAATTAATTTTGAATATATATAAATTATATATATATATTATTAGCATCATTACAATAATTTGTGTAAATTAATTTTGAACATATATAAATTATATATATATATATATATAATTTGCCTTTTCACTTATTTTAATTGTCATAAATCTGTTTAAGAACATCCACCTTAATTTATATTCAGTGATGCACATTTGGACTTTACTACATATAATAAACTGGCTGATATAATTTTATTTTTTTTTAATAATGCCTAGTAAACTTTTTAACGTGACTGGCGACACTGGCATGACACGCCCTCCAGCTCCACGTGAAACGCTTTTGACCCAGAGCTATGAACCGATGAGGCCACAACACGGGGACCTCATCCCCACACTTCACTTGTTCAAACCCGCGAGCACAACGGCCCAGCGAAGACACAAGGCCTGCGAGCACACAATGGCCTAGCAGGGGTTTGAACCTTGGTGGCCACTTCACCAACGAAGTGTTTTAACCCCGACACTACATCTCCGAAGACAACTGGCTGATATAATTTAACATTACTCAGAAAATCATATAAATACATACCTATTACTGTACTGGCTGTCCCTTCTTATCCTCCTTCGCAAACTTAGCCATTACCTCTCATGCTTCTATATCCCAATTGGCACAGGGACGGGGGTATTTATCCTACCCCCCATTGTGGTGGAAAGCCACAACAATCTATTTGGTAGCGTTTCTTTTTGAAGGGTTGCTACACCTTTTACCAAGCGGGCCCCTCCATTGTTAAATTAGAACCAGAAAGATAAAAATTCAGAATCTGAAAAAAAAAACAAGAGACACAAAGATTTATCCTGGGAAAACCCTCCACCTAAGGGTGAAAAACCCAACCACGCCAAAATTGAATTTTAATATCAATATGAATCTGATACAATGCTTTTAAGCCTAATAAGCAATGATTGTTATCACTTTAACGATCAATAGTATAAGTCAAGAAGCTTTCTGAAAATGATGACTTCTACCTTACATTCAGAATATGTTCTTTTTACAACAAGACAAGATCACATATCAATTGAACATAGAAGGATTATACTGAAAGATCGAAAGCTACAAGATAGCTAAAGATGATATCATTCCTTCAAATACGTTCACAAAAGATTACTGAAAGCATATAATAAAATTGCCTTGCTTAAAAATTACTCTGCACTCCCTATACAACCTATTACAAAACACGCGAAGAAGAAAGAACAGGAGCACAAAACAATATATCTCGAGAGGACGGAAGACGGAAAGCAAAGACATCAAGAACTCGGTGACAGTTACAAAACAACTTGACACTCCTCCCGCACCGACAAGAGACACCAAAGCGATGACACGTGAAACTTACACCGACGAAGCTTACACGGATGAAGACGAGAAAGAATTTCTTCCCGTAAGAAATACAAGGAGAATATCATACGTGCAAAAATCAATTGCAAGAAGAGTGCTGATCAGTACAAAAAGAACTAAAACACTTCCAGTAAAGTCACAACGAACAGAGCTCATATTTATGAAGGGAGCAGAGATGCAGCAAAGCAAAGAGAATTCCACAACCAGGGCAAGAAAAAATATCTACTGAAGTTACAAACATTATCGCTCCCTCTTAACAAAGGAGATATCATTAACTGATTTCAAGTCATGGAGTCTCTCAACATGACAAACACAATATGAAACTAACAAAATTTAATCACGGATTCTCTCAACGTTATAGGCATCATGGATTCACTCAACATGATGTTCACCATGGCTACTCCCATGAGTGAAATAACACAAGCTCTCATCACGGAGTCACTCAACGTGATGTTGTCATGGAGTCTCTCAACATGACATCCACTATGGCTACTCCCATTAGTGAAAAGAGCCTCAAGGGCTTTCATCTCAAATTTCTCCATCACAGAGAAAAATGCATTACAAGGGATTGCACCTCGAACTTCTCCCTCACAGAGAAGAACTCATTAACATGTAAAAGATTCATTGAAGCTGAGATTCTCTCTCAGCAAGAGCATCATTCTCCATGATATCAAGCTTGTCTCAAAAATAAAAAAACTTCACTCTACGAAGTGGCTTGGTGAGAATGTCCGCTATTTGCTCTTCAGTGCAAATGTACTAGAGCTCCACTGTTTTTCTTTGAACCATATCTCTCAAGTAATGATATTTTATTTCCACATGCTTGGATCTATCATGGAAAACAGGATTAACCGAAAGCTTCACACAACTTTGATTATCACAAAGAATCACTCTAGGTTCCAAAGGCTGCCCAAACAATCCTGCGAGCAATTTGCGAAGCCACACTGTTTCTCTTGCAGCCACACAAGCTGCAACATAGTCCGCTTCAGCTGTACTCTGAGCAACACATGATTGTTTTCTGCTACACCAGGAAATCATAGCTGAACCTAGGTTGAAACGACATCCTGAAGTGCTCTTCATGTCAGGAACACATCTTGCCCAATCTGAATCAGAAAAACCTTGCAATTTCAAAACTTCACAAGAAGTATATTTCAGGCCATGTAAGAACCCTGCTGGTTCTAACTCTCCTGAAATGCTATTGCTGTTGTGTTTTTGGATTTTCAAGGTTTTTAAACAAATTTAAAGTATAAAATAACACATGTGCCAGGCAAGAAATGCACATAAAACCAAATAGAACTAAAATTGAGAGCAACTGCAACTGTATTATGAATAAGATACTTGATACAATAAATCCTACTGCTAATTGCATACCCGTGGGTCCTTAGCTTATTTTAAATGAAGAAATTTGGTGTTTGCCAACCAAAACTGGGAAACTGACCAAAATGGCCATACAAGTCTGGAAAGCAATTTCTCTAGGCCAGAAAGTAGACAAATCAACCTATCAGAGCTAGGCATTGGGGAATGTCCCTCTAAACTGCAAGAAAGGGAGGCGTTTCAACCTCCAGCCAATAACGCCCAATCTGGGACCCCCACGTGCTAAGCTGAAATGATACGGCCAGCAAGAAAACTTGTACGGTTGGTTATTGAATTGATGCTATGCTGCTAATGAGGCGTCTAAACTAAAATGCCTCCTTCCTTATTCCAAATTTGCAAATAACTAACACAAATAACCTCTGATGAAGCACCTGAAAACTTCTGTGTGAAGCCCTCTTAGTTTGCAATAATTCAACTGATCTTTCACAATCTCAGAATCACAGATCCATGAAGAATGAACGTTCTTCAAAAGCAAACCCTCTAAAACCCTTGTCTCAGACAATCTACAAAGAAAATACAAGCAATGTCAAATAATCAATAATAATGTTTGAATTGCTTCCAAATCCCTTATTAACCCCCAATTGGCACGATTTCCAATATGTACGCCTAATTGCATTTTAAATACATTAAAATGCATTTTAATCAATTTGCATAACTCTATAGTCAACTTGGGCGCCATATTTCACTTAAGTGATTTTAATTAAATCACTTTATGATATTAAGTGGTTATTAAATATTTTTAACTCACTTTATGACTTTATAATAACCTTATAAGTTAATTAATTAACTTAACCACTAGAATATTAATATCTCCTTCAATATTCAGTCTTGACTAGACATAGCACAACTGCCAGATTGACTTCCTGCAACTAAGCCCACACACCAACTGCTAAGGCCTTGGAACTGAACCCAAGACTGAACTGAAGAAGTGGAACTACCACTAAGACTCTCTATCCAAAATATTAGCCTACGAGAATCCAAAATAATAGGCTAACCCATCAGTCACAGAGACTGACTAGGGTGGGGACATCACAGTCCGCCCTCCCTGAATTTGCTTGTCCTCAAGCAAAAGCGATGTTGGATGCTGTAAAATACTCTCACTTTCCCAAGTAGCATCCTCTATCGGCAGATCTCTCCACTTAACCAAAATTTCCCTGATGACCCACCTCCGAAGGTGACATTCTCTAGTCTCTATGACGGCCTCAGGTACTAAAATCAACTTCCCCCATCATCCAAAGGTGGTAAGTCTGAAGAAGCTATATGTTGTCCCAATGCCTTTTTGAGGAGTGAAACATGGAACACATTATGGACCTTACTATCTGCCGGTAAATCCAACTCATAAGCCACCTCGCCAACTCGCCTGACAATCTTGAATGGCCCATAATAACGTGGCTTGAGTTTCTCGGAGCCCTTCTTCCTAAGAAAGGATTGTATATAAGGTTGAAGCATCATATACACCATATCCCCTATCTCAAAAGATCTCTCAACCCTCCTTTGATTAACATATTGCTTTTGCTGATTTTGAGCCTTCTAAATGTTCTCACAAAGAACGCTCAAGATATCCTAGTTCTCCTGCAATAGATCCCTAGCACTCAGTACTCTGCAATCGCTCAACAGTAAATCCAAAAAACTAGGAGCATCATAACCATACAAAGCTCTAAATGGTGTCATCTGAATAGTCATGTGGTGAGTGGAATTATTACAATACTCACAAAGGTGCAACCACTTCACCCAAGCCTTCTGCTGCCCAAAAATGTAGTTCCGCAGGTATCCCTTCACCCATTTGTTGACAATCTTTGTCTATCCATCAGTCTGAGGGTGGTAGCTAGTACTCGGAGTGAACTCTGTCCCGCATAGTCTGAATAACTCCTGCCAAAAGTTACCCATGAACCTATTGTCTCTATCACCGACAATACTCCGAGGTAATCCATGCAATCTGAATACCTCACGAAAGAAAAGGTCGGCCACCTGTGTAGCTGAATAAGTAGTCGTGATCGGGAAGAAATGTGCATACTTAGCCAACCGATCAACTACCACATAAATGTTGTCTCTCCCCTGAGCTTTCGGTAAGCCCGTAATAAAGTCCATAGACGCGCATTCCCACTTCCTCTCAGGAATAGGAAGTGGCTAAAGTAACCCAGCAAGGAAAGTATGCTCCTGCTTGTTCTACTAACAAACAGAACACTCCCTGACATACTGGAGAACATCAGATTTGAGACCTATTGTGCCGTTTTCACACATCGCCCCATTGCAAATGGGGACCCCCTACTTTTTAGGCCCTCTCGATCTTTGGGTTTTTTGTTGTTGGGTCTTTTGGAGGTAGTCTCGTCAGTTTCTTCGCTTTGCGAGTGTTCAGGGGTCAAAATGATTAGGTCTACTTTTCGTTTGAGTGAATTTGGTGAAGTCTAGGGCATGTTTAGTCAATTTTAGGGTTTCTGCCTTTAGTCCTAGATTTTAGGGGTTTCTGCTAGGGTTTTGGAAAAACTGAACATGGAACTGGAATCGGGACCCTTTGAGGAGCCTCCCAATAAAATTTGAGCGAAAACGGAGCAGCTTTCTATTTTTAGAAAGTTGCTTTTTTTAGGGATTTTACTGAGCCCTAGAATGTCTTCATTTTACCAAAAATCAAACTTAGTATTTTTAGTAATTTCTATTTTTAGTAAGTTTCTATTTTTAGTAAGTCATTCTTATGTCCTGTTTTGGGGTCTAACGCTGGCATTCTGAAAGTTTCTATTTTTGGAAAGTTTATTTATGAACCATTCAAGCAGGCAATGAAGATCAAGCATTCACGACTACTAAATCTGGAAGGTTTGAAAAGCAAATAGAATCAGTCAAAATTGGCTAAGTATTGGAGGCCCATTCCTGAAGTGGAAAGCTCGAGAAATTTGTTTAAGTCCGGGAAATCAACTCAAATCCATATATGGTAGCCTCATCCGGAAAAAGCTCAAAAATTCACCTAAGTCAGGAAGAAGAAAGGAAATCATGAATTCCTCCACACATGGAAAAATCTGCCCTACTCCTCAAGAGGGCGCCCAAGTGGAGTGGTCAGGGAAGGATAGAAAAGTTGTGAATTCCTTGGCTTAGGTAGATTTGCGCCCTAGCAACTAGGAGGGCCAAAACAAGGGACACAAGGAAAAGATTGCAAAACAAGTGAATTCCTTCCCCAATGACAAATGCCGCCTAGGAATGATGGAGGGCGCCAAAGTGGAGTGGTCAGGGAAGAATTGAAAGAATCATGAATTCCTCCACCTATGTAAAAATCTACCCATGAGTGAGTTGAGGTGCCAAAATGAAGAATGCATGGAAAGTGTGAAAGATGATGAATTCCTCCACCTGTGCAAAATTCCGCCCTAGCATTTCGGTGCCAAATCCAAGGGATGAAGGAAAGTCCAACAGATCATGAATTCCTCCCCTTATGCAAAAATCCACCCTACTCCTCAAGAGGGCACCAAAATGGATAAGTCGGGGAGGAATGGAAAAAGTGTGAATTCCTCCATGGTCAAAATCCGCCCAAGCACTGTGAAGGGGCGCCAAAATGAAGAATACTTGGAAAATGTAAAAAATCATGAATTCCTCCCTCCTTGAGGAATTGCACCCTGACCAAGGAAGAATGTTGAAATGGCTAAGTCAAAGAGAATCAAGGAAATGATGAAATTCCAAGACATAGGGAATTCCATGCCTAAGGTGGAAAACTGAAAATTTGTGTAAGGCATGAAAATCCAAGGGTCAAGGAGGAAATTGAAGGTTAGGAATGGATTGAAAAAGCAAAAAATTCCCTTGGGAAATATTTTTTAAAAACCATTTTTTAGACACCAAATCTCATCTAAATTTCAATCTTTTTGCAAATTTGGATTCATAATAGAATTTTCTATCTCCTGGACCTGGGTCCTAAATTTTAGGAAAATTCCTAAAAAATAAGATTTGTGGAAAATTGATGGAAAAGCTTCCTTGGAACAAGATGAACTCAAAAAGCACAAAAAATTCCTTCCTCAAGGAACAAATTTCCAAAATTTCTTCTCTAGTTCCGAAATGTGCCTAAGTTTGGAAGCAGGACGTAAAAATCAAGGTTCAGGAAGGTAGGTTCAAAATTCAAAAAATTCCTTCCTCAAGGAAGGATTGCATTGCTCCCAAGAAGAAGAAATTCCAAGAAAGTGGAAAATTGAGTAAGTGTTGGAAATTCCTTCCTTCAGGACAGAATTCTTGGAAAAGGTAAAAATTTGGCTAGTGTTGGAAATTCCTTCCTTCAAGACAGAATTCCAGGAAAGGTAAAAAATTGACAAATTGTTGGAAATTCCTTCCTTTAAGACAGAATTCCAAGCAAGGAAGAAATCACACCCAAGGATGGATTGAAGATAAAATTTCTAAGGTAAGGAAGGAATCAAAGATGAACTAAACAAGAAATTTCCCCTCCGGGAAAATTTTGAAAAATCCATTTTTGGGCATCAAAATCATTTGAATTTCAAAATGATGGCAGGTTTGAATTCGTGAGAGAATTTTCTCTCTCCTGGACTGTGGCACCCTAATTTGAAAATTTTCCTAAAAAATAGGAAATGTGCAGAATTCATGAAAAATCTCCTCCAGAGCAAGGAAAGTTTGAGAAACTTCAAGAAAATTCTTCATGGATCAAGTTCTTCTCTCTTGAAGTTTTCTCTCTCCAAGATTTTCTCGCCAAGTGGCAGCCGAGTCAATGCATGCTAAATTAATGAAGCATCTCTTTGCATGCAGCTGTCACATTTATGATTTTATGACAAATTCCTGCCGCATGTAGTTGTCGCATGGAGAATGATGGGCATTTATGTCTGCATGAAGAATATTCATGGTATTTTGGGCAAATTTGATGTAATGGAGTGCATTTAATGCACGAATGGATGTCATTTTGGGATTGTTTGAATTCATTGTATATGGGCTTTATGGGGTATTCATTGTTGATTCCCACCTTGTTGCATCTTGAGTGGAGAATCTTTTGGGGAAACTCTAATTAGGGTTTGCATGTTATCATAGCTTGAGGCCTATATAAAGGGGTGACCCCCCTCATTTGTAACAGGAGGGAGACTTTGTATCTAATTGTTGCGATAAGTTTTTGAGAAAATAACAGTGAAACATTGTTCTCTGATGGTGTCCACTTAAGTTATTTTTTCAAAACTTGCATGGTTTCACCTTCCTCACTTAGAGTAGAATTTTATTTTCTCAGTTGTTAGATAAAGTGCTTTGATTTCAATGGAGAATGTAATGGTGTTTGATGAATTTCCGTGGTTCATACTTTTTGCATCTTGCTGATTGTAAGTTGTAGTGTAAAAATAGCCTGAGCCACCAAATTTGTGCTAAGTTCGATTGTGATAGTCGTTTGGATTGCACCGTGTTGGGTATTCAAATGCACCTTCTCAATATGAAAATCCTTCATCATCCTTAGAAGATTGCACTGATT